>NC_133324.1:388035211-388335211 GCF_042186555.1 Aquarana catesbeiana
GTCTGATTAGACTCTTTTATTAAAGAGAAGTATTCACATTGAATTTGCTATTCATGAGAAGCAAACTGTGTGTCATTGATGAACCCAAAAAAATATACTCAAACTATTGTCCTTTTTTTATACACAGGATGAGTCCATCCAGGAGGAATGTGGGGAAAGTGGCAGGCAGGAGGAGACCAGGCCCATGGACAGCCTGGAGGAGGCCGGATTCACCATCATCCTGGAGGAGGCTGGGCCCAGTGTCAGGCAGGAGGTGGCTGCTCCCAGTGAGGTGGCTGCTCCCAGTGAGGTGGCTGGGCCAAGTGAGGTGGCTGGGCCAAGTGAGGTGGCTGGGCCAAGTGAGGTGGCTGGGCCCAGTAGGAGCCTGACCGAATCCCAAGTGCCTCCCCTCCACCTTCCCAAAAAAAGGGCCAGGAAGGGGATGGTCACACAGGACGCATCCCTGCGCCTCATGCAAGAGGCCACCCGTTTTTTAAGGAGCCCCCCCGAAGCGGAAGAATCCTATGGCTGCTACTTAGCCAGCAGGCTTCTTCAGATGAATAGGGAGCAGCGCCTCATTTGTGAGCGCCTATTTGGGGAAACAATCCATAAGGGGCTGCAGGGCACGCTAACACAAAACACCCAACTACATGAGGCAGCCCCCCCTCCTCCTCCTCCTCCTCCTCCTCCTCCTCCTGCCACAACTGAAACACCAGAGCCACAGCCTCAAAAGAAGGCTACAGGGAAGGCTGCAGGGCAGCGTGGAGGAAAGGCTGCAGGGAAGAGAAGAAAATGATGACCTGGGTTCAGTCTGGTCTGACAGAAGACGCAGGCTGTTGTAGGACCACAGTCTGGGGACATCTAGATCATCTGCTGGTGCTGATGATCTCTGGGATTCTTGGACCAGATTGTGCTCCCTCTTATATGGACTCCGCAAGATCCCAATTTTCTGGTACACCGACTTTTTCCAGCGTTGACTTCCTCTTTATTTTATTTTGACCATGAATAAATGGATCATTTTTTGAGTTTAGCAAAAGACTTTATGTTTTTTCTTTGAAATCATTGATTTTACACACAATGTTAAATTAACAAGGGACAACAATCTCATTGAGTTTGAAAAAAAACACACCAAAAATACATTACTAATGTTAATAATGTTCAAGTGGTAAGTCTTGAAAATCAAAAAATTTACATAACCAAAAACGGTGCTTTGGGTTAACTTTATCTAAAAACTAAAAAATAATCACTATAAAAAAAAAAAACAGAATAATGGGTTCTTTGTGGTAACTTTACAAACCTAAAAAAAAAAAAGGGGAAAAAGTATTATTAGTATGGAAACATTGTTTTTAAAATGCATACTATATCATTCATGAGATCAAAGAGAAAAAGAATCCAGAAATCAGTTTGGGAGAACTCTGATTATGAACAGCAAAACACCTTCGTTCTTTATAGAGCCTTCGTAAAGAAGAAATAAAATGCGCTGCATTCAACGATCACAGATTTTGCAGCGTGATGAATGTGCTACCTACAATACGAACACTAGTTTTACTAGACCGAGTGCTTCCGTTTAGTTTTTGCTTATGAGCATGCGTCGTTTTTTTGTCCGTCGGACTAGCATACAGACGAGCGGACTTCGGGGTCCGTCGTAGTTACGACGTAAAGATTTGAAGCATGCTTCAAATCTAAAGTCCGTCGGATTTGAGGCTAAAAAAGTCCGTTGAAAGTCCGGAGAAGCCCACACACGATCGGATTACCAGCCAGCTTTAGTCCGTCAGCGTCCGTTGGACTTTTGTAGACGAAAAGTCCGACCGTGTGTACGCGGCATAACAGTACACTCTGATTAATGGCTAAAATTTCCTGAAATGACCTCTAAACAAATGGCCGTATTTTAAAAACTATACATCCTACAGCGAAGATCTTTATATTGTGAGAATCACAAGACCTAGACCTAGATTTTGATGTATAGTATGTCTCTGAAATATTAAAAATGAAGGCACAGTCGCAGTTTAGAAATTGCCCTTCAAATTTGGAGGGGGCTAGAGTGTAGTTTCAATGAATGTCAATGGACAGCGTGAGTTGCAAACAAATGGTTATATTGTGAAAACTATCAGGACTATGACTTAGCCGTGGACATGTTTAGTGGCAGCAGGGATAGCTGAACGTTTTGATATAAGATTTGTGTAGGTGGGCTTGAAAATGAGGGAGTGGCGGCAGTTTAGAAATCATGTTCTGATTTTCCAGCTTTTGTCATCTCCCACTCTAGTTTCCCCATTCATTCCTATGGGACCAATTTCGCCGCAAAAACGACGATATTTCGTGAACCATTCGGCGAAACGTTCCACAAAGTAATAGCACACCATTCGGGAACAATCCGCACGTTTTGGTATATTACTTGTCTATGTAGTGTAAAAACTGTGGGAGGAGTTAGGGTGGTAAATTTGGCTATAATAATAAGAACTAGAAAAGGTACAATTTCTGGGGAAATTGTGAAAGTGTTCTTGCCTCTACAACTGGAGTGGGCGGAGTAACTGGGTGGGGTGGAGTGGCTTGAGTAACTGTGAAAAGTGTTAAAAAGCTTAATATTTTAAAAAGTATAAATAGTAGTAAAAAAGTTCCATCATTAGCTGAAAGAGCTGAACATTTTTTTTAAAAGTAATTTTTTTCCTCAAAAATATTTTTTTTTTCGAAATTATTTTTTTTTTTAAGTAATTTTTTTTTCAAAAATAATTTTTTTTTTTTTCAAAAATATTTTTTTTTTTTCAAAAATAATTTTTTTTTTTCAAAAATATTTTTTTTTTCAAAAATATTTTTTTTTTTCAAAAATATTTTTTTTTTTCAAAAATATTTTTTTTTTTTCAAAAAATTTTTTTTTTCAAAAATATATATTTTTTTTTTCAAAAATATATATATATTTTTTTCAAAAATATATATTTTTTTTTCATGGGGCGGTCATAATGTTTCAGCTGATCATGGGGTTGTCAGCTTTTGTCACCTCCCGCTCTAGTTTTGAACATTTCACCATTCATTCCTATGGGACCAATTTCACCGCAAAAATGACGATATTTCGTGAACCATTCGGCGAAACGTTCCACAAAGTAATAGCACACCAATTAAATGACATTGAGGCCGGATTCACACTGGTATTTTTCAGCTTTTCACAAAGTTCCACAAGGTAATAGGACACCAATTAAATGACATTGAACATTTCGCAATTCATTCCTATGGGACCAATATTGCCGCAAAAAACTACGATATTTCGTGGACCATTCGGCGAAATATTCCACAAAGTAATAACACACCAATCAGGAACAATCCGCTCGTTTCGGTATATTACTTGTCTCTGTAGTGTAAAAACTGTGGGAGGAGTCTACAAGCATTATTAAGTCTAGCAGATGAAGTCACATGCATTTGGGGTGTCTCAGCATCTTGTGTTTACAACCACTGTTTCCTAGCAATGCTCTGCCCTGTTTATGCTTCCCAAATACTACTTCATCAAAACTGCCCCATCAGAATTACCCCATCAAAACTGCCCCATCAGAATTACCCCATCAAAACTGCCCCATCATATTCCTCTATTATAAATCAGTACATGGTGTGTCTGTCCCCTCCCCCGGGCTCTGTAATCAGCTGAGATGCTCCAGCCACCTCCCCCCCTGTGTATAACAGAAGCTTTGGTAACCATGGCAACAAAACAAACACTAACAGTACACTCTGATTAATGGCTAAAATTTCCTGAAATGACCTCTAAACAAATGGCCGTATTTTAAAAACTATACATCCTACAGCGAAGATCTTTATATTGTGAGAATCACAAGACCCAGACCTAGATTTTGATGTATAGTATGTCTCTGAAATATTAAAAATGAAGGCACAGTCGCAGTTTAGAAATTGCCCTTCAAATTTGGAGGGGGCTAGAGTGTAGTTTCAATGAATGTCAATGGACGGCGTGAGTTGCAAACAAATGGTCATATTGTGAAAACTATCAGGACTATGGCTTAGCCGTGGACATGTTTAGTGGCAGCAGGGATAGCTGAACGTTTTGATATAAGATTTGTGTAGGTGGGCTTGAAAATGAGGGAGTGGCGGCAGTTTAGAAATCATGTTCTGATTTTCCAGCTTTTGTCATCTCCCACTCTAGTTTCCCCATTCATTCCTATGGGACCAATTTCGCCGCAAAAACGACGATATTTCGTGAACCATTCGGCGAAACGTTCCACAAAGTAATAGCACACCATTCGGGAACAATCCGCACGTTTCGGTATATTACTTGTCTATGTAGTGTAAAAACTGTGGGAGGAGTTAGGGTGGTAAATTTGGCTATAATAATAAGAATAATATATATGTGAGATAACAGTAAGTGGTCTTGCTATGCAAGAACACTTAATGACTCTACTTAAACATTATTGTTAGCAATAGATCCACAGACACCACAGTATTCATTATTGCAGAGTCATTCTACCAAACACTGATGTATCTGTGTTAGGTATGTAGTGATGTGTTGATATAGCTGCTGGCTTCTATTGTGGAGACCCAGTTTTAAGACACCCTCTCTATAGACGTTTATCTTCTTTCTCTTTTGGAACACCATATTTAACCCTTTCATGACTAAGCCTTTTTGACATTTGGCATTTACAAGTTAAAATCCGTATTTTTTGCTAGAAAATTACTTAAAGCCCCCAAACATTATATATATATTTTTTAGCAGAGAATCTAGAGAATAAAATGGCGATTGTTGCAATATTTTATATCACACGGTGTTTGTGCAGTGGTGTTTTAAACGCAACTTTTTGGGAAAAGGGACACTTTCATGAATTTAAAAAAAAAACAAACAGTAAAGTTAGCCCAATTTTTTTGTATAATGTGAAAGATGATGTTAGACAGAGTAAATAGATACCAAACATGTCACGCTTTATAATTGCACACACTCATGGAATGGCGACAAACTACGGTACCTAAAAATCTCCATATAAATTTTATTTACGGTTGCCAGGTTAGAGTTACAGAGGAGGTCTAGTGCTAGAATTATTGCTCTCGCTCTGACGATCACGGCGATACCTCACATGTGTGATTTGAACACCGTTTACATATGCGGGTGAGACTTCCGTATGCGTTTTCTTTGCTGCGCGAGCTCGCGGGGACGGGGGCACTTTAAAATTTTTTTTTACTTATTTATTATATTTATTTTTATATTAATAAATTGTGTTTAAAGAAAAAAAAATTTTTTGGATCACTTTTATTGCTGTCACAAGGAATGTGAACATCCCTTGTGATAGTAATAGGTGGTGACAGGTACTCTTTATGGAGGGATCTGGGTTTTAAAAGACCCCCGATCCCTCCTTTGCACTTCAAAGTATTCAGATCGCCATTTTCGGCGATTCTGAATACTCTATATTTTTTTTAAACCGGTGCCATTGGCAGCCGAGTAAACGGGAAGTGACGTCATGATGTCGCTTCCGTGTTTACAATTAGGAAGCTGGAACAAAGCTGCTTACGGCTTCGTTCCAGTGTGTCCCTATCTGCCTGAGGCAGCGGATTGGTAATCGGGCCTCCCAGTAGAACGGGAGGCACGGTAAGAGCGGCGGGAGGCGGCGGGAGGGGGGGTGGCGTCCCCTCCCGCTCCCCCGGTATAACAGCCGAGCAGCTTTTAGCCGCATCGTTTGTTATACTTGGAAAGCCGATCGCCGGCTCTAAAAAACACTACCGGGATGATGTCAGTCTCTGGCAGGTGGGCAGTTAATCCTTCTGTTATCGAAAGTGCAGAAATATATTTTAGCTTTGTAATATCTACAGCAGTTGGGCATTCTACAATGAGAGGTATCATCACTGGATTTCCAAAGTCATATAAGATCATGTGATTCAAATTGCTAGCAACCACGTCAAACTAAAATTTAATTATTGGGTGGAGCTTTACTTTATTATGTTTTTTTAAGATTTTCCTATATGTTGAATGAACATAATTTGAATTAATAATGATGTACTAACAGATCAAAATGTTTTTTGTTTAGAAAGCAGATGCTCCATCTCATTGCATTACATAAATGAATGTGCAATTTTTGTGTCATTAGTATAGAACACAACTTTAAATGGGGGGTCTTTATTATGCTACGTTATACTCTTCAGTATAGAGTAAGGTTATCCAACAATTGCAAAAAAATTTTATGTTTGTGTCAGGAATGGTTGGCCATAGGTACATAAAAACTAATAACCCCTAATACTTCTAATTAATATTAGAAACTTTAGACTCCACTTCAGTGGAGTCTAAAGTTTTTTTAGACTCCAGTGGAGTCTAAAAAAAGAACTAAATGGGAGGAAGAGGTTGGTACAATAACGGAGGAACAGTGGAAGTACGTGTTGGCATTAGGGCCAAGGATCTCTCTGTCACCGTCACATGGGGTATCCCACTTGTACTTGATATATAGACTTTATTATACACCAGAAAAACTATTTAGGCTTGGAAGGAGGCAGGATGCGAAATGCCAACGTTGTGGGGAAGGGAGAGGGGACTTGATACACATGTTTTGGCGATGTCCCAAGTTATACAGGTATTGGGAAGAATTAGTGGAGAAAATTAATGCAGTATTTGGGTCTTCGCTAGACATGGAGGCTAGAACTTATCTTTTGAGTCTGATGGAGAAAAATGGCATGCTGAAAGATACCCAGACCGCAATTATAAGATGCCTGTTTCAGGGAAGGAAGATTATAGCACGGAAGTGGCAGGCAAAAGATCCCAAAACAGTAGCAGAATGGGAAAAAGAGGTTAAAGACATGATTATTAAGGAGGAACTCTGGTATAGAAAAAGAGGCAGTTTGAAGAAATATAAGAATATATGGAAGTCATGGCTGGAGTATGAATGGTCTGAATAGGTATAAGAGCACCAGGTAGAATGGGTGATGTGAGCATGAGGTGGAGGGAGGGTGAAAGGAATGGTGTGATGGGGGGAGGGGAGGTATGGAGGGGAGATAAAGGGTGAAATGTTTGGGGATACAGCTTTTTTGTATGTTGGTTTTCTTTTCTTTTTTCTTTGTGAAATTTTTATATGTGATGTATATACTACCTGCTTGGTTGGACAAGTCTTTATCTTAAATAAAAAAGGACGGGTATAATAAAGATAAGTTGGAAATCAGCCACAATGATGTGAAAAATGAGAGGGGATAAATTTTGATTTTCAAAGTTGATACAAGGTCTCTCAGAAAAATTTTCGCTGAAGTGGTAAAAAAGAAAAAAAAGGGAAGAAAAGAGGGGAAAAAAAAAAATTAGAAACTTATATTGGACTTCTTCTGGATCAACTGTGGGAGAAGGATTGTGTATATGGGATTGTATGATTTATTTATTTTTTTAAATTGGTTGAACTAGATGGACTTGTGTCTTTTTTCAACCTGACTAACTATGTAACTATGCATATATATCATAAAGGAAATTCAGCAGCAAAGAGCAGCACAGAAGTTGATATACACCTTCAATCAAGTGAAGCCACAGAGTATTCCTTATAATCTAAGGTAAATGAGTAATATTTCCCAGCTGAGTAAAAATGTGTGTGTGTGTGTATATATAATTGTGTGTGTGCTCAATTATAACTTCTATGCTGATGACACTCAGATATACATCCACACTAAACCGGATTCTACTTTGGCTGCTTTTCTCCCAACTGTATTTGTGAAATAAAAACTTGGATGGCTCACTATTTCCTTCAATTAAACTGTGACAAGATTGAAGTCATACTTATTGGCACCCCCATCAATTATGTAAGGCCAGTCCTAATTGCTTACCTATAGATGATACTGTACTTCAGTCTAAATTGAAATCTAGAGGTGATATTTGATGCTAGTTTAACCTTTGATCCACATGTACAAAATGTTGTCAGAACATCTTTTTTCCACTTGAGAAACATTGCTTGGCTGCATCCTATCCTATCATACACTGTAGCTGAAAAGCTGATCCATACATTTGTGTTTTCCTGACTTAACTATTGCAATGCTCTACTCGCTGGTGTACCTAAATCCACTAATAATCAACTTCAATATGTTAAAAATTCTGCAGCCAGAATCCTGACTAGGTCTGGTACAAGTGATGATTTTCCCCCTATGCTGGAGTCCTTGCACTGGCTACCTGTCAGGTTTTACATAAACTTTAAAATCCTCTTGGTCACCTATAAGACTCTTCATGGTTTGGCACTCCATTATCTCTTTGAGCCTTTATCAACTTACTCCTCCTTCGTAACCTCAGCTCCTCACATTCTGGTCTTCTGTGTGTCCCCTCTACTCACCTACACTCAATGGGAGACAGAGCCTTCTCCTGCTATGCCCCAAAACTCTGGAATTCACTTCCAAAGAACATCATAGGGTCATCTTCTCTAAACCTATTCAAATCAAAATAATTTTCTTTAGACAGGCTTTCACTTAATTATCCCTTTTTTCCTTTATGTTATCCTGTGTATTTCTTGTGTTTTACTTGTAAAGCGCTTTGAGAAGCTGCCTTTTTTTGGGGGGGGGGTAGCGGGTACCTAGTTTTCACAGGCACCCAGCTCCCTCTTCCTCTGCTGGCGCCGTGGCACCAACCAGTTCACCTCTCCCCCAGCCAGGATCCCACACTTGCAATGCCGGCGCCACAGAGAGGAGGGGGAGAGAAGCGAGGCTTCGGGCGGCCGCATCGCTGGATCGTGGGACAGGTGAGTGTCTGTTTATTAAATGTCAGCAGCTACACTTTCTTTATCGTACATCACGGGACACAGAGCCCTAGTAGTTACTATGTGGGTTATATAGGCCACCTTTAGGTGATGGACACTGGCACACCCTAAGACAGGAAATTCATTCCCTATATAACCCCTTCCATTACTGGGAGTACCTCAGTTTTTTCACCAGTGTCTTAGGTGTTGGTCTCGAGTAAAGATGTGCTATGCTGAGCTCCACTGGAGTAATGTTTGCTGGGGAAAGCTATGCAGCCGGATCCATTCAAAGTGTCTTTTTAGGCCAAATTGAATGGTACCCGGTCCTCATGGCAGAAGAAACAAGGTTTAGCCTGTAACACTTCTCTTTTTTATAGCTGGACCCCGGGATCCAGTGCTTTGTTTTTTTCAGCCATAAAGCTTCCTGGCGGGAGCTATACGGGTCCAAGGGAGTGGAACCTTGATAAAAAGAGACCTCGGTCCTTGAAGGTATTTTAACGGAGCACACCGTGAGGGGTGAAGATTGGGTCTGTTTGGTTTTACCACAGAATCCTGTGGCAGGATAAGGTAAGTGGAGATTCCTAAGGAATTTTAAATTTCTTATGGATTTTCTCCTTTAAAGTAAATGTTGCCATGCCTAAAAGTCGCCACTGGGGGCTGTAAAGAGCACACCTGGTTCATGCTTCCCATATCTCGCTCTGTGTCAGCAAAAGCTGCAGGCTTCCTCCAGTCAAGCAGTCCTAAGCCTCTGGTAAGATGTTGGAGGGGGGTTTTTACAAAAACGCCCCCCACCTGGGCAGGAGTTTCTCTCCCCTCTCAAGGAATAGGAGAAGGAGTCCAAGACGGCATGCCGCTCCGCTCCCTCTCCCACCACCATAACAGCGGTGGCTCTCCTTCTCTTCCTCCTGCTCTCCTCCTCACCACCACCCCCCCACATGCCGATCCAGTCGGATCGGAGGCCCGCACGCACATGAGGGAAACAGTCTTTTTTGAAAAGAGGGGGGTCGCAGTGGGAAGACGGAGGGGGGCATGGCTTAGCGCAGCATTGATGTGTCTCAACGTCCACAATGCAGGGCTGTAAAAAGCTATAAGAGCTCCATTTGCCAGGCTGCATTCGGCTACGGAGGGACACAGGAGCAGACGGGGTCATGTGAGTGGGGTGACACAGGCATTCCAGAGCACGTTTACTTAGCATCAGGCATAGCATCATTAATAGCAGCGGCAGTGGATGGACTATTGCTCAGCAGTGGATGCGTTTTTTTCTGGCAGTACCTCTGCGTTTGTGCTTAGTTTGATGCCTGCCAGAAGGGGAGGTGTAAACACCCCAAAAAAGAGACCCAAGGGTATCACCCTCAGGCTCTGAGGACCCGAGTCTCACCTCTACAATGCCATCCTCCCCTAAAAGACCTTGGGTGGCTGGTCAGGGTGAGCCATCGGGTCCATCAAGGGTTGCAATTGTTTTCACCATTTCAGCCCCTGTCTATGTTACTGGGGAAGTTTTCTCCTCAGCCTTTGTGGGATTGGATAGGATAGCTGTTTTAGGAGAAAACGCGATAGGTCCCCTTCTTCTCCCCAGGACCCTCAAACAGAGGAACAATGGGCGGGAGAGGATGAATTCCCCTCAGGGGACCATGAAGAGGCTGATGACTCCTCTTCCGGGGGATCAATTGTGGAAGAACCTTCTTCAAGTTTCATCTTACTGAGATGGTCTGCTCCAAATTTAAGCTGCCCTTAACTGAGTCGGCTGGAGGCCCACTTCTTTTTGGGTTTGCTAAAACCTCCTCAGGTTTTGCGTGCCTTTCCTGTCCATTCTTTGCTGGAACAGCTTATGTATTCTAAGTGAGATTACCCAGATAAGCATTTTTATCCTCCTAAAAAGTTCTCAGTACTTTATCCTATGGAGGAAAAAATCACTAAAAGGTGGGATATACCAGCAATTGACGTGGCTATATCCTCTGTGAATAAAAATTTGACTTGTCTGGTTGACAACGCTCAAATACTTAGGGATCCAACCGATAAGAAATTGGAATTCCTGTTTAAAAACACATTTTCTTTGGCAGGTTCAGTGTCTCAACCTGCAGTGGCGACAATTGGTGTATGTCAATCCTTGAGGGACCAGTTGAGACAAGTGCTCAAGGTTATCCCTAATCAGCAGGCCCAGGATTTAGCCGAGCTGCCAGGTGCTTTATGTTTTGCAGTTGACACTATGAGAGATTCTATTCTTCAGGCCTCTCGCCTTATGCTTAGGCTGGTGCATATACATAGAATCTTATGGTTGAAAAATTGGTCAGCATAAACAAAAAAACTCCTGGCCGTTTTCTTTCCTTTCTGCGGTCAACGGGTGTTTGGTGATAATTTTGGACAAATACATCCAAAAAATGTCACCCTTTTTCCAGTTAAGAGAAGAATTAAATGTCCCTCATTAAAACGGGCGCCTTCTCCAGGGCCAAGGGTATCAGCCTCCAGGCAGTCGTGACGGCCTCCCCAGCCAGTAAACCTACAAGACAGAATACTAAAAAGCCTCTTTATGAAGGGGCACCCCCGCTCGCTCGAGTGGGGGGAAGACTTCTGCAGTTCTCAAGGGTCTGGCAGAAAGAGTTTCGAAACAGATGGGGGGGGTCTCCACAATAACTCTAGATTTCAAACTAGAGTTCCGAGAATTCCCGTCTCCTCGTTTTCCCAGCCAAAGATCCAGAGAAAAAGAAGTCTCATTCAAGCATTAGACTGCCTTTTGTCTCAAAAAGTGATCATGGTGATCCCCATGGAAGAGCAGTGGTTGGGGTTAATTTAAGGCTTTTCACGGTGCCAAAAACCAAATGGAGATGTCAGACCCATTCTAGATCTCTAAGATCTAGAAAATCCGCTCTTTTCGCATGGAATCAATCTGATCAATTGTCTCCATCCTACAAGGAGGAGAACTTCTGATGTCAGTTGACATCAAGGATGCATACCTGCATGTGCCTATTTTTCCCGCTCACCAGAAATATCTACCATAAATAATAACATACGAGATTTTTCACTCCAGCAGTATATAATGAGTTTGGAAATTGTAGAGAAATGTTCACTAATAAATTACAATTTAATTACACCCATTAGATTTTAGACGACTAAAATTAGTTTTAGTCGACTAAAATGTACTGGAGAGTGACAGATTTAGCATGTCAAAGAATACATTAATCATACTACAACAGAAAAACAATGTGGATAACAGGATATTAAGTCCATGTGCCTAAACCAGGTAAACAGTTGCTACTTTACCTTCACTTTCAATGATAATGGTAAACAGGACAGGCTGACCAGACCAACTAGACCACCTATTTCACAATTTTTGCAAGGGATCCTGATGAGTGTTTGTGCTTATGCCGCGTACAACGATCAGATTTTCCGACAATAAAACCGTGGATTTTTGTTCGAAGGTTGTTGGCTCAAACTTGTCTTGCATACACACGGTCACACAAATGTTGGCCAACAATTTTGAACGTGGGGCACGCAGTGATGTACAACATGTACGACAAGCCAATAAAAAGGAAGTTCAATAGCCAGTGCACCACCCTTTGGGCTCCTTCTGCTAATCTCGTGTTTATCTCGTGTTAGTAGAAGTTTGGTGAGAGACAATTCGCGCTTTTCAGCCTCATGCTTTTCAGTTCATTTCTGTTTTTCAGTTTGTGCTTGTTGGTTCGTATCTGTTCTTCACTGCATGTTGTCAGTTCATTCCTGTCTTTCAGTGCATTCTATTTATAGTTCGCTTCTGATTTTCAGTGTGTTCTTGTCCGCTAGTTTCTGATTTTCAGCTCATTCTTGTCAGGTCCTTTCTGATTTTAAGTGCGTTCTGTCAGTTCGTTCTGAGCAGCCGTTCTTTTTCTAGCCATGTTGTGGTTACGTACTCATCATAAAGTTTGTGCTGTTGTTGGGCTTGGTGTTGGAGTTATTGCTTTGACCCAAGTCCAGTCCATGAACAGGGGGAGGAGGAGTTCTTGGACCAAGAAATGGTTGCTTAATCATGACCAGTTCTCTCATATGCCTTTGTTGCGGGAGCTCCAGGAGAATAATCCTGATGATTTCAGGAATTATCTCCGGATGACGGACCCCGTCTTTCACCGTCTGTTGGCTTTGCTATCCCCTTACATTATGAAGCAGGACACCTGCATGCGGCAAGCCAACACTCCTGAACAAAGGCTTGTCGCCACCTTGCGGTACTTTGCGATGGGGAGAAGTCTCCATGATATCAAGTTCATGACTGGGATCTCCCCCCAGGCTCTGGGAATAATTATTCCAGAGACCTGTTTTGCCATCATTCAGGTCCTGCAGAAGCACTATATTAAGGTAAGTTTTATCCTTTAACATCACATTCTATGTATTTAATGTTTGCTAATGTATTGTATTTATTTCATCATTCCATAATTACCATGATTGTAATATGCTGTGAATATCCTCTTTGTTCTCATGCATGCTGTAAGCTTTTAATGCTCCTTTTTTGTCCTTCATGCATATTTGCCTTCACTAACCTCCCCAGCATGCTATCCTGGGCCCATACACACCTAACCTAGTCACTTAGCTCAATTGTAGTGCTTACCCTAAACACCCTCTAAAATGTGGTCAAATTTTATTGTTGTCCTTAAAGTCAGGCAGAGTGCAAGAGGCTTTTTTTGGGGGCCAAAACTCATTTGGAACCTTCCCCCCAACCGCTAAGTCAACCGATACCAATACTCTATCTGCTGACTTTGCCAAACCCATACACACTATACCTACCTCTTTTGTGTTCATAATTATGAATGAATCCACCAAAGTATGTAGTGCAAGTGCCTGCCTGAATACTTTCAAATGGTACTGTTTAAAGTTTTGTTCTCCTATTATCTTCATAGGTAATTGCAGAATGTAAAAATGTTCTTCATTTTGGACAGTGCGTATTCATATTTTTGTATTATGTATTGTATTATGACACTTCTTACCTGTCCAGTGGGCTGTCAATAGTGTAAGTAAGGAGGGGCTGGCCAAAGTAACACACATTATTAATGCATTCAGCTCTCAATGAAGTGGAGACAGTTACCTGTCAAAAATATCTCCCCCCCACCATAAAATTTTTCCAATGGGCCATCAGAGGGGGTGAGGAATCTGATGAGTGGACCTTATACTTTTGTCTTTAAATACTCATTTCAATAAATGGTCTACTTATGTTGTCCAAGAATGTTTGTGTCTAATCTGCTTGCAATGTTATGTGCAAAAGTGCCAATTTTTTTTTCTTGTTGGCTCCACAGTTTCCTTCCAACCCACAGGAATGGCAGACTGTGGCCTCCCAATTCGACCAGCAGTGGGACTTTCCCAACTGCGGTGGTGAGATAGATGGGAAGCACGTCTGGATCGTCCCACCCCCCAATTCGGGGTCATACTACTACAATTACAAGGGGTACAGTAGTATTGTGATGTTAGCAGTGGTGTCGGCGACTTATGAGTTCCTCTATCTGGACATGGGGAAGAATGGCCATATGCCAGATGGTGGAGTGATCACACAGACTGAATTTTACAGACGTCTCCAGAATGGCAGCTTGGGCTTGCCACCTCCAGCAGATAATGTGGCGGGCCTCCAGTTTGTTTTTGTGGCAGATGAGGCCTTTGCGCTGGGGGACCATCTGATAAGGCTGTTCCCCATGAGGACCCTGGAGCAGAGGGTTTTTAACTACCATCTTTTCCAAACGGCCATCAATATGGCTGAATACAAACCGAACCATATAATTATGAGCTGCTGCATCCTTCATAAATTCCTAAGGAAGAATGCAGCCAACTATCTGGCCTCAGTTGTGGCTGAGGCCGACTCACTGGCACAAACAATGACGGTGCTTGAAACTGGCCATTCTGGCTTGCCCCCCCAAAGCGCCCGCGAAGTACGGCAAAGCTCTGTGGAGTACTTTACGGGTAGGGAGGCAATTGAATTACCAGAGACTCTGGAAGCTCTTTAAAATATTTTTTTTGAAAAACTAAACTCATATTTCATTTGATTAACTGCTTGTGTTTCTTATCTGTCTCCAATGGGTTTTTATTTTTGGCCATTTTCTTCAATAGTGCAAACGTAACTTATTTGATACATGAGGTGACAATCTCTTCTTCAGCTAACTATTATGTTGTGCTGTGGGTCTGCTAAACACACACAATGTTTTTGTTGTTAATGTATGTAATGCATTAATTATAAAAATAATTATCCTTTTCAACTCCATGAATTAATTGCTTGTAGTCCCTAAAATGGCCTGATTTTGGCAAATTTTACAGCACAGTGGGGGTTATTTACTAAAGGCTAATCCACTTTGCACTACAAGTACACTTGCAGTAGTGCAAAGTGGATTAGCCTTTAGTAAATAACCCCCATTGTCACTGTAACTACACCAACTTATTAAAAAAAACTGGTATTGAGCACTGAAAGAAGAAGCCACACATTGTTGAGCATAAAACATTTTACTCCAAGCACATTCACGTTAGGGTTTTTTAACAAACCAACATCTTTGGTGTATAACATGTATGTTTGACAGTATATAGCCTTTTTTGTGGCTAAACAGGCATGTTTAAACCATAACTTACACATCCCCAACTCAGGAACTTACAAAGTTCAACTTTGCTAAAGTGAAGGCCATATGAGACATTAGTATGTCAAAACTGTGCTGATTTTGCCTTCATCAGATGGGGTGATCTCACCCCTGTAAAAGCCAAATTTTGAAGATGCACACAAATTGGGATTCAAAATTTACATTTCCCTCATGATCCCATGCCTAAAATGTATGTCTTTTCCCTACATCTATTTTGATAAAGCCACAAAACACACAGTGTGTCAACATGTGCTATCTGCCATCATGGGATATCAATGCAACCGTTTTGTGGGTGCAAACCCTTCCTCCAAACTAAAGTAGGTGAGAGGAAGGGGTTGCACCCCCGAAACACGTCCATTGCACATGTTGACACACTGGGCCTTATTTCAGAAAGGACAATCCACTTTGCCCTACAAGTGCACTTTCAAGTACACTTGCATTGCACTTGTAGTGCAAAGTGGTTTTGCTTTTTTGAAATAAGCCACAGTGTGTCAACATGTGCTAGCTCCCATCATGGGGGATCAATGGACGTGTTTCGGGGTGCAACCCCTTCCTCTCACCTACTTTAGTTTTGAGGAAGGGGTTGCACCCACAAAACGCGTACATTGATATCCCATGATAGCAGATAGCACATGTTGACACACTGCGTGCATCTTAAAAATTTGGCTTTGCACCAAAGTACCAAAATCAAACATGTTAGCCAGGCCAGGGTCATACACAGCAGATCAGCAGATGGACAAAGGGATGTTTCCAGAAACATAAACGCAAGCCAGGCCAAGGTCATGCACAGGGAGTCAGCAGATGAGGACAAGGAACAAAACAAGACAGTGGGAGGATGGATGGAACAGACTGCAGGGCAGGGATGCAAGGTAACAGGTGGGACCGGATGGGGATCAGGACAGGGAGACAGGATCAGGTACAGCTGTAACAGGTTCAGGTTCAGGGTACAGGAACAGGCTCAGGATCAGATAACAGGCTAGCAGGTCAGGGCGCAAGGACGATACCAAGGCAAACATGTGAGTGTTTGCCGGGTATTTCTATGCCTGTAATTGGCCTCAAGTGACACCTGATTGCAGGAGGTGCTTTCTGATCCACACTGCCAGGATCCATCTGCTGGTGGACGCCAGTACTGAGGCCCAAAGATGACATAACACCAGCAAGGGAAAGTTCTCCTGACAGTTCCAAACTGCCAGGAGACACCTGCTGGTGGACCTCAGTACTGCACGCCAAATAACAGATATCACAAGCCGATGGAACCTTTCCTGACACTGAAGCTGTGGTCTCAGACACTGACCTGTTGTGGACACCATTTCGATCACTTCCTGAACCTCTGCATCCACATCCTCAGGTTGTGTGCTGAGGTCTGCTTCTCCAGGACGTGTGAGGTTCCTGGTGTCCTCAGATGTCATGATTCTTTTCTCCCCTATGTGAATACAAAAATGGTATACTTAGCAGACAGATATTTGAGGCTAGAAATAGTAATATTAAACATTGCTTGGAAGTGTCGTCCAATTGTCTGTTTTGGCAGAGTTCCAAGCTGAAGACATGATTTTTTCCCTTACAAAAGCTGGAATACTTACCTGTTTTGTGCAAGTTGCACACATGGAGAGACCCCTAGTATCCACTGGAGCACCTTGTGGGACACCATAAAAAGGTTGTTATGGTGTACCACACTAGTGCTCCTGCATCCAGATGTGTAAACAGCTGCTGAGTGTCCTCTCCTTACACTGAAACAAGTTGTCTTTTTATTCTAGTTTCAAACACATCTAGACAACAATGTAATAAACTTTTTTTAATCAAAATAGGTATGAACAAATGTAGTTAACCTGCATCTGCCAAAAACGTTGTATTAGTAGTCGAACAAACAATGTTTAATACGAACGATTATATTGTGCCCAGAAACCTCAAACTTGGCATTTTAAACTGTCAGTAAAAAAAAGCACATGTACCAGCACGAAAGTACTAATAATAATATGAACACACGACAAATGCTTACTTTTTTGCAGCACTTTCTTGATCCTTCTATACTGATCCTGCTCCCTCAATTTCAGGTCTGATTAGCGTTTCCTCAATTGCTCCTTAAATCGTCATAACCCAAAAGTCCTGTGCAGACTTCTAACAACTTTTGTCATGATCTTGGCCTTTCTCACATTTGGGTTTCTGTACGGTCCATGATTCCCATCATAGTCTGTCCTCTTCAAGATATCCACCATCTCCACTATCTCTTCAAAGGACATATTTGAGGCCTTATATATCCTCCTGGATGTGGAACTGCCTTGCTCCGGGCTTTCCTGGTTGTTGCTGAGAACAGCACACACCTGCTATGTCTCCGCCATGTGCTTTCCCACTGCCCGAAAGAGAAGAGGCGGGAAATACACTAGAAAGAAGGACAGGGATGGAGTTTGATGCATGCGCAGTGTATATAAAGCATTACAACCGCGGGCGACATATGTACGATCTGTGAGTGGAGGACGGAGGATCGTAAGCGCTGATCGTTCAAACGAAGGTACAGTTGTAACTTGGGGCATCAGTGATAAGTGGCCTATACTGCTTATAGATTGAGGCCTATATTGAGACAAGATTAGGAGAGTTTAGCCTGACATTAGGGTTTGTCTTGTGTTGTGTCTTGCAGATAAAATGGTGGATAAATTCACAGACCCTGACTTCCTGCCCAACTTCATTGATAAATACAGCGAGCTGCCATGTCTCTGGCAAGTCCAATGCAGGGACTATTCAAACAAGCAAAAGAGGAAGGCAGCACTGGATCAACTGTTGGAATTGGTGAAGCCTGTGTATCCCACGGCAGACATCAACTATTTGAAGGCCAAAATTGGTAGCCTGAAGAGCACATATAATAGGGAGCGCAAGAAGGTCCAGAATTCCATGAGATCCGGAGCAGCAGCAGATGTCCCCAGGCTGTGGTACTACGACAGACTGCGTTTTTTTGTCAGACCAGATGGAACCCAGGCCATCACTATCTACACTTCCTTCAACACTTCCTTCCACATCAGCTGGGGTTTCTGAAGTCCAACCTGGGCCTTCCACCCAGAAAAATGTGGAGGAGCCCAGCTTGACCAAGGTATAGCATTGTTGAACATATTTCTTGTCAAAAATTGATTTAACAAAGTGGTTTACATATCAATAGATTGTAGTAGCCAAAAATGATTGGGATAGGAATGAAAATGCTGGGGTCAGAAGGATAGTCTTTTCTATTTATTAACATTCAATTTGCAACAGTCATGAGCTCAAAATTGTGTGTGATTGATGACCAAAAAACTAAAACTATGTACCATTTTCATACACAGGAAAGTCGTAGCCAGGAGGAGGCCAGGAGGAGGCCATGGCAAGCCTCCAAACAAAAGGACCAGGAAGGCGAGGAACCTTCGCCAGGCTACTGTGGCACTTAAAACGACCCCTGGTGGCCATGAGGCATTTGGCTGTGTCACAGCAAGCAAACTCGAACACATGGAGGAGGGCCAACGCACGAGGAAATCATTCTGCAGGCCCTAAACAAGGGGACGAGGGGCAAACTAACAACTCAAACCCACCTCTGTGAGTTGGACCATACTCGACCACCACCTCCAGCAACACCACCAACACCACATCCACCCAACCCACCACAGCAGCATGGATGGAAGCGTGGAAGGAAGTGTTGAGAGTGATGGCCTGGGTTTGGTGTGGTCTGGCAAAAAACGCAGGTTGTTGTAAGACCACAGCCTCGGGACATATATGTCATCTGCTGCTGCTCCCGATCTCTCAGAGTCCTAGCCTGTATTGTGCTCCCTATTAAATGGACTCCTCAGGTTACCAATTTTGACAGTCAAATAATTGATGTCTGCCCTGGGGTACAAAGGCTTCACCAATTCCAACTGTTTCTCCATCGTTGCCTTCCTCTTTATTTTATTATGACCCCAATTAAATTTATATATTTTTTTTTTGACAAATACTTGGCTATGTGTTTTACTTCAAAAAGGACAGTTTGTTTGTGAGTAGGCAGGTACATTTAAAAAAAACACAATGTCAAATTAACAAGGGACACCGACATGGTTGTATCCTTGATGTTAAAAAATACAAGATAATAATGGTGAGAAAGTAAAGAAATGTGGAGCTTACTAAAACCTCAAAGTAGAGCAAATCCTAAATACCTATGACTAAATAAATAATCAATAAAAATATAAAAATAAATATCTGTGCAAACAGTGCAACAATAGCAGGATAGGATGGTACTCCATCCACTGTGAGTGATACCGTTTCCCCCAGCCTCTCACCTCATATAGAAATAAATTAAGGTTCAGTATTCCACACTAGCTGATCGATTTCTGGTAGATCGATTCCTCAGTAGGTCAGGAACAATCAGGCTCCCAGATTGGCAGCACTCAATGGCATAGCATGGAAAGGCAAAGGCAAAAGGAGGACTCCATAGTGTATTTAGCAAATGATTTTAATAATAATGTAATAACAACTTACAATTGCAGAAACGAATGAACGGTCTCGGCTGCGTCCGGAAGTGATGTCACCACGGCTCCTTTCCCTCACGCGTATCTTCACTGACCATGTGACTTTTTTAACACCCTTTTTAAAAGTCACGTGGTCAGTGACGATACGCGTGAGGGAAAGGATCCGTGGGGGAAATGGCACCGCTTCTTTGGATTTATTACACTTCTAAAGACTGTGTTGTCACAAATTGATTGTATTTGCATTTGCACTTTTTGGAAGTTTTTTACGGTCACTTTGCACTTTATTTTTGGATATTACTACACATTCACTTCAATACTGGTATTCATACCAACTGGTTTATTTTTTGCACTTTAATATATAGCTGCTATTGCTGCACTGTTTGCACAGATATTTATTTTTTTATTTTCATTGATTATTTATTTAGTCATATGTATTTAGGATTTGCTCTACTTTGAGGTTTTAGTAAGGGCCACATTTTTTTACTTTCTCATTTCTGTTTAGTGTGTGAACACTTTTTCTTGTTGGCAACTACTAATTTATTTATTTATGTACCTATGTGGTTTCGCATTAGTAAATTATTTACACAAGATAATAATGGTGTTGTGGTAACTTGACACACAAAACGACAAAAAAAAATTATGATCACTAGAAAATAAATAAATAAATAATTCTGGAGATCACTAGAAAAAAAAATATGGAGAGCACTAGAAAAAAAAAAAAAAAAAAGATTATTCTGGAGATCATGAGATAAAAAAAAAAAAAATAAATAAAAGATTATTCTGGAGGTCACGAGAAAAAAACCCAACAAAAACAAATATTATTCAGTAGATTACGAGAAATAATTAAAAATCTGTTTGTCAGAACTCTGCAAATATCAGCAGCAAAGCAACTTCATTATTATATTACTATAGAATTATAAAGAAGAAGAGAACGCACTGCATTGAGAGATTTCATAATTTGGGGGGCGCATGTGCGGCAGCCTGAGGTGAAGGTAATGTTACCTTAGAGCTCCGCTCCTCGGGAGTTTTCATCGGAGGACTACAGGTCCCAGTAAACCAGCAAGTATCCCAAAACTGCAGAAAATCCTACCTAATACTGTCAGCTTCACTGACAATGGTCTTGAGAGCTCCTAAAACGAAAATTAAAGCAGGAAAAACAAAGGAAACCGCACACAGGCTGGCGGCTGGAATGGCGGAGGCATCCTCTCCCCCACAGCACAGCGGTGAATACACTAAAAAATCTTTACCTCACAGTCAGCACAGTGGTGAATACACTGGAAAATCTTTACCTCACAGTCAGCACAGTGGTGAATACACTGGAAAATCTTTACCTCACAGTCAGCACAGCGGTGAATACACTGGAAAATCTTTACCTCACAGTCAGCACAGTGGTGAATACACTGAAAAATCTTTACCTCACAGTCAGAAGACACAGGCTGCTAACGGTGAGTCTGAGTCTGAATATGAATACTGTGAATTACAAGCTGCTACACAGTCTGACATCTTCAAAAAATTTGAATGTATGCTTCAGAAAGCCCTCAAACAGACTTCTGATCATATAACTGACAAACTGACTGAAGAAATTAGAGAACTAGGTCAGAGAACAGCTGACTTAGAACTGAGGGTTGATGAAATTGATAATTTTACACAGAACTACATGTCTGAGATGAAGGTACTAAAAGAGGAAAACCTTACATTACAAAATCGTTTAGAGGACCAAGACAACAGAGATCGTCGATCGAATCTGCGAATCAGGGGAATCCCTGAATCTGTTCTAGACCTGCAGGCTAATATCACGGCGCTCTTTCAAGAATTATTACCTGGAACCCCTATTGACAGGTTCAAAATGGATAGAGTGCATAGAGCGTTAGCCCCACGCAAAATAAATGGTCCCCCGAGGGATAATTTAGCTAAATTGCACTTTTACAGAACCAAAGAACAGATACTAACAGCTGCCAGAGGGAGAGAATCTCTTAGCTTCCAGGGCAATACCTATCAACTCTTCACAGATTTGTCCCCACTAACGGTTGCAAAAAGACGTGCACTTAAACCTCAACTCCAGGTACTCCAGAGAAATCAAATTTCCTATCAATGGGGATTTCCTTTTTGTCTCAGATTTACTCATTTGGAAACAAAATATGTTTGTCGCTCTTCAGAGGACTTGAAGTCAGCCCTATTTGATATGGGCCTAGCCGAAGCAATCTTACCAATTGACCAGTCTCATAGGCCCTCAGCTTTTCGTTCTACACAGCAAAACAAAGACCCTAAACCCAGCTATTCCACATCTTCCCATCAAAATCTTAACAAGCGAGGTCGATATGAACATTCACCACCAAACAATGAGGATTCAATGGACTGACAATCTAAGCCAGACTAGTTATTTGTCCTTGCTACTTTTTTCCAGCACAGTATGCTGACAGAGTTAATAAACTGACCATATTCATGACTAAAATGAGTTATGGCTACATACTACTGTTATGTTACAAAAATATATTTTTTTTAAATATTTTTTTTTATTTTTGTATATTAACTTTTTTCTGTTTTTTTTTTCCTCTCAAGTTTTTGAACTTTATTTTTTCTTTTTTTGTAACAATTTAAGCAAAATTTTACCATGATAGTAATGGAATAGTTCCTGTGGTCCTCCGATGTTATACATCCCTTAGGAATTTCTTGTTGCCCTTTATTCCACCTAAGGACTCCTACCATTGTTATGGGGGTCTCTATTGGTGGTCCCGGACCCTCTCAGAGAGTTCTAAAAACTCTCCTGAGAAACTCCAACACCCTATTTTTTAGCCTTTATATACTGCTAAATTGTCTTCATATTGGGTTTGTTCGATTCTCCTCTCCTTTTTTCTTTTTCTATTCTATTGCTTCTTTCTTTAATCTTTGCTATTCCCTCCTGACTCTCGGGTTGGTGATCCTGGCTCTCGGTGAGTACTCTGCTTGTTATGCTATAATATTCGCATTCGTTGTCTTATGGCTCCTATAAATATCTTGTCATTAAATGTACAGGGGTTTAATACTCCACATAAGCGAACCAAGGCTTTACGCTCTTTTGCTATGAAAAAAGCTAATATTATATGTTTGCAGGAAACGCATTTTACTGACAAAGTTTATCCCAAATTTCTTTCATCATCATATCCACAATTCTATACTGCTTCCGCTACGGTTAAACAGCGCGGAACTCTCATTGGTTTTCACCGTTCCACTCCGTTTAACCTTGTATCCAAAATAACAGACCCTGAAGGACGATATGTTCTCCTAACAGGATTTATTTCTGATAATCCTATTACTATTGTGTCTTATTATGCCCCTAACAAACGCCCAACTGCTTTCTTATCCCACCTTTTTCAACTTATAGAAGTACATAAGTTTGGTACTGTTGTTATTTGTGGGGATTCTAATGCTACTATTTTCTCGTTCTTAGATAAATCTCCCCCTGGACCTACCACAAACTCAATAAACCTAACTTTTCAACATCTACTCACCACTCATAGCCTGGTAGATACTTGGCGAGAGATGAACCCTATTAGTAGGCGCTTCACTCATTATTCTTATCCGCATAACTCTTTTTCACGAATAGATCATATTCTAATCCCGTCAAGTATGCTACCAGAAATCATATCATCCAAAATCATTCCTTTTACATGGACAGACCACTGCGCAGTATTCATTACCATTGCTTCCACAATTCCTAGATCACACGATACCACTTGGTGTATAAACGATTCAATTCTGACCCACCCTTCTCATTGTGTTGAGATTGAAAAAGCACTTTCTGATTACCTAAAATCCAATGATACAGACGGTGTCTCTGCTATTACATTATGGGAGGCGCACAAGGTAGTCATTAGGGGTAGACTGATACAACAAGCAACTAACCTTAAAAGAGAACGCAAACTGTTGTTTGCAAAACTTGAATCTACCTTTAATGACTGTCATCAAACTTTTCAAACCTCCCCGAATGCTACCAACAGTAACAAACTAGAAAAAGCCCGCCTGGATCTAGATCTTTTTCTTACTGATACCGCAGATAAACTTATAAGTAAACGCCAGCATGTTCAATATCGCAGGGCAAATAAACCTGATACACCTATGGCCAGAATTTTAAAAAATTCACAACATATACGTACACCTATCAGATTGAAAGTATCCTGGGAATCTTACACTAGTAACCCAGTGAAAATACATGAAATTTTTCGCTCTAAATTATCTAAACTATATTCTTCTGCCTCAAATTTTGATAAAACTAAAGCAGACACACTGTTCTCCAATATCACGCTTCCTAACCTTGATCAACAACAGAAAGATCTTCTTGAATGTCTAATTACAGATACTGAAGTCCTTAACGCAATAAAATCTTTAAAATTATGTAAAAGACCAGGCCCAGATGGATTTTCGGCAACATATTATAGACAATTTGCATCAATATTAACACCTGTCTTAACTAAAGCCTTCAATTCGATCCTTAAAGGTAACTCATTTAGAACAGAGACTCTCACCTCTATAATAGCAATGATCCCCAAACCACATTCTGACTCCACATCCTGGACTAATTATCATCCTATATCCCTCCTAAATCTCAATATAAAATTAATTGCTAACATTTTGGCCACTAGACTGAATAATATTATTGGCCTACTAATCCATAAAGACCAAACAGGCTTTATGCCTAAATGCCAAGCTGGAGATAATATCAGGAGAGCACTCTTACTTATTAATGTGGCTAAAACTAGACGAATCCCAGCTTGCCTTGTATCCTTAGACATAAGGAAAGCATTCGATTCGGTTACGTGGCCTTATATGGAATATGTCCTTGGTAAATGGGGATTTGGAAACAATTTTTTAACCTGGGTCTCATCCTTATACAATAATCCTAGAGCATATATGAAATATGCAGGCTATAAGTCAACAATGATTGATATCAAAAGAGGCACTAGACAAGGATGCCCTCTTTCCCCTCTACTTTTGGCCCTAATAATAGAACCCCTGGCACACCTTATTAGAACCAATCCTGACATTAAAGGTATTGAACTAGGTTGTTATCACCATAAACTATGTCTCTTTGCGGATGACATTCTCATATTTTTGTCTCATCCCCATATATCCACCCCTAATCTACTAAAAACACTAGATAATTTTGCCCAAATATCAGGACTACATGTTAATCCAACAAAATCAAATGCATTAAATATTTCCTTATCTCAATTAGAACTTCGGCAGGCACAAACTTCCTTACCCTTTACTTGAGTTCCAAAGCTGCTTCCATACCTAGGAATAAAACTCACAATCTCTCTTAAAGACCTTTTTGCGGCAAATTACTTACCCCTCCTTAAACAAACTTCTGGCTTCCTGAAACAATGGGCTCTTCTATCATTGTCATGGTTGGGAAGGATTAATGCGGTAAAGATGTCAATCCTGCCGAAATTCTTATATTTATTTAGGGTACTCCCTGTTTCTTTACCATCTTACTTTCTTAGACTTACTCAACGTAGAGTTATGTCCTTCATTTGGGGTACCACCAAACCTCGTATACCTAAATCTACGCTTTACCCTAATAAATTGAGTGGTGGTTTGGGATTGCCCAACTTTTCCTCCTATTTCTACGCTGCACAGCTAGCACTTATACCCAAGTATCATACTTCTGTAGAAGCTCCCCTATGGGTACCTATTGAATCGGTGGAAAGTGACCCTATCTCAGTGGCAAATATGTTTTAGCTCTGTCCTGCTGATAGAATACATCTTTCTAATCCTATGACGAAACAGACCCTAGCAGTATGGGATAAATGTAAATTTGCACATAATCTTCAATCAACACATAATCCCTTGCTTTCATTTCTTAATAATCCAGCCTTTTATCCTGCCTGGAAATTCCCAAAATCATTCTCTGCATGGACCTCTACGAACCTGACTTGTTTATACAATCTTTCCTCGACTAAAGCTATTTATACATTTCCTGTACTATGTGAAACCTTTGGGTTACCTAAAACTGAAATATTTCGATATTTACAAATTAAAAATTTTTATGAACCACTTCTTAGTACAGGCTCAACTCTTAATCAAATGACTCAATTTGAGCGGATTTGTATAAGTGATCCACACATTAGAGGACTTATCTCAATATTATATTTCCAACTTAATATGATATCTAGTGAGTTTCTACCCTCATACACAACTAAATGGGCACAAGATATGAATCGAGTGTTTAATAAACAAGATTGGTCGAATATATGGTCAGCCACCAAAACTTCCTCTCCAAATTGTTTTGCTGTAGAAACTAATTACAAGGTTCTAGCACGCTGGTACCTTGTACCAGCTAGAATAGCTAAATTTGTCCCCACATATTCACCTAATTGCTTTAGAGGATGTGACACAGCAGGAACACATTTTCACATATGGTGGCAATGCCCCGTAGTTGAAGAATTCTGGAAGAATATATTTCTTATGGCTTCTAAAGCCCTGGAAATCACGATTCCTCCAGATCCTGCAACGGCATTCCTAAACCTTAAACCCACAATACTCACCCATACTCAATTCCAATTGTTTATACAACTTAGCACTGCAGCTAAACAAACGATTGCCAAGGCGTGGAAGTCCCAAAATCTAATTCTTGCTGAAGCTAAACACAGAATGAACAGAGCACTTTTATACGCCAAGATGACAGCTATTGAAGAAAATAAAATAAATACATTTCGCAAAATTTGGCAACCATGGGTTAAAAACTACCTCCCTACAGATTTTGACCAATCTCTGTTGTTACCACACTAAGATATATATCATATTATTACTGAAATATATATTATATTTGTATACCTAATGAGAGCTGGATCATCATCCCGGGAAACTCTCTTTTTTTTTTTTTTTCTCTTCTTTCCTTCTTTCCATCTTTATCTCTCCTCCCTCTCCTTTTCTTTTATTATTTCCTAAAATATTCCTATGGATACTTAGTCTAATAACTTGATTTATTTCTCTAATCTTACATCTAGAATCCCAACTAGTGTATAGTAAATATGGTTGTAAGATATCTCTAAAATTACTTCATTTTATTAACTTATTTATTTATCTTTTTTATCATACTGCAAAGATCTTCTGATGATTGATATGTATCCATGTATTGTATCATTTTATTTCTTCTTCTGTGAAAACTCAATAAATATATTTAACAAGATTTCATAATTTGCCGCGTGACAAATGTGATATCTCTATTACGAACACTAGTTTTACAGGACCAAGCGCCTCTGGCTCGTACTTGATTCTGAGCATGCGTGAACTTTTGTGCCTGAGCTTGTGTGCACACGATCAAACTTTCTGACAACAAACTTTTGTTGGCGGAAAATTTGAGAACCTGCTAGCCAACATTTGTTGGTGGAAAGTCCAACAGCAAATGTTCGATGGAGCATACACACGGTCAGACTTTCAGCCAACACGCTCACATCCAACATTTCCCGTTGGAAAATCCGATCGTGTGTATGCGGCATTAGAGTTCTGAGATTATGACAACCAATTTTCTGAAGTTTGGAAAGTTTGCGGCAACAAACCCTTCTTTCTAAAACAGAACGGCATTCATATTGTTTGATAGGATGGTTTTATATTTACTGAGGTCCATTTTAGTTAAAGCAAAGGTGAATTTCACATTCATGGAAACATTTCAAGGGCAACCTTGCTAAAAATGTAGTTACATTGTTAACTTGAAAATCCTTTATGGAATTCTATTTTACTAACACAGTTCAAATTATGCAAACTGTGTTGTAAATGAACAAAATCTTACATTTTTGAAGTTATGCTAAATAGATTTATTTTCCAAATAAATGATGGATATTCAGACAACATCTTTTCATGTGCAGCATATTATCTCACAAAAGGTATATTTGAAACAATGTTCTGCACTTTATAATGTAAAGGTTACTTATGCAACTAGTTATGAATAAGATTCCTAACCAGTTTTATTGTGATTTCAGGTTCTTAGAAGTCTTTCTTATCTATTGTCATTCTGCAAACCAATGGCTGACAATAGAAAAATACATTACTGGAGAATTTCGTAAATATAACAACAACAATGGAGATGAAATCACCCCCACTACTTTATTGGAGGAGGCCCTGTTATCCTTTTCTCACTGGACATATGAATATACAAGAGGAGAACTGCTTGTTTTGGACCTACAAGGTAATGTTTGTACTTTTTAAATGACATACATGTACAACAAAGAGTTTCTAATTAATCTTTTGACATCATCTGTGAAAATGTACATCTGTATGTTTTATTCACTTCAATAAAATTTTGTGGAAAAAAAAAACAAAGAGAAGTCAAAGATTCATGGAACATGCAATTCATGAACAAAGTTATTAGAATGAGAGACAGAAGAAACAGAAATAAAATTATGTTGTTAATGACAGTTCTTTGTTGGGATACAATCATTTGTCTTAAAGCCCACCAAAACCTTTTATTTTGTTTTGGATAGATCAGATGGGGCTAGAGACCGTGTCATGTGTTTATTAGTGTCCATGTCCCTGTTGCGAAGATTTGCTGTCAAAACTAGCTTCTTGTCTGGGCCTATCTGTCCAGTGACAACTGCTTCACACATTTCTTGCCCTGGTGTAACAGGCATAGGAAGTGAAGGAAGATTTTCCTCTTTTCAAAACTAGAGAAAAAACTATTTGGCTGGAGTTAGGCTAAATACATCCAAATTTAATTTGTCCACTGATGTTCTTGGTAAAATTAACCTCTTGCCATAAGGTCACTTTTACAAAAAGCCCATGTTTATTTGGCCGCCTTTGCTTGTAAGGAAAATCTGCTGCTTCTCATTTCTCCAGTTGCTGCAAGCATTTGACTGAATGAGTCGAATTCTTGCACCCCTCGCTGGGCCGCTATGGTTCCTCCTATCATTTTGTGCATACAGTCCTGACGTACGAGACAGTGGGAAGAACCAAAACAACCAGCAGAAGCAGCGCAGAACTCACTAGAAGCTCGGATGTTTACAGGCTGGGGTGCGTAAAACCTACAGGTTGGTAGGGGGAACCACAGCGGTTGGCTGGGGCTCTTTTATAGGCGGGCAGCCCCTGTGGTGACTTTAAGATTCAGCCAGCAAGTTAACAACCATTTCTCAGTATTATTTTGGTTCATGGGTAAGTCTACAAAAACCTAATATTTCTGCATTTGGAAGATACCAAAAAGAGTAAAATCATGAGATATAAGGTTTCTCTACTATGGTTCTTTTCTGGTACCTCTGCTTTGAGGTATTACTTCTTCTGCTACAGCAAGGGGAGTCTTACTCTATGTATGATAAAAATGAAAACTCCGGAAGGCAGAGGTAGGCAAGTTAGTAATAGCCAGTTACCAGCAAAAGACAGTGGGTGACTAAACCTAACAACCATAAAACATTGAGACATCTAGAATGGACTAACTCATTTTTTCAGGCTTTTTCACATCATTTTGCCACTAACACACTTCCTGTTCTAGGGTGACTACGCTCACTCATTGTACTGTCTCTATGGAGAAGCAGTGTGGTCACCTTAAAGCAATAGTAAACCACAGTGGCTGAAAAAAGAATCCCCTGCAAGGCAAAGTCATAATGTGCTAGTATGCATCGCATTCTAGTATGCATCATGATGCTAGTATGCATCGCATGCATTGCATGCATTGCATGCATTGTAAGAGACTTACCTTAGAACGAAGCCCTCTAGCGCCGCCCTGTTACTGATGAGAGGGCTGACATCTTTCCCCGGTCTTCCTTCCTGGTTTGCGTCCTCCGGTTTCATGAGTGGCCAGGGGTGCGATGACATCTCTCTTGTGCATGCGCACGGGAGCCACCGTTTATGGCATGGGCTCTGAAGGTCTGGCATGCGCCGGTAATGTCACTGGCTGCATGCATCCTGAATATCTCCTAATATTCACAGTACCCACAGGTAAGCCTTACTATGGACTTGCCTGTAGGTACAAGTGATAGAACAGAGTTTACTACCACTTTAAGACACAATGTGTATTAGGGCTACAAATCCCAGAGCTGATAAGGCTGCTTGAGATAACACTGTAGAGGGCCCATGATGCAGAGCAGCACTAGATTTCCTGCAGAAACAACTATTTTTTGCACTAGACTAGATTTGTAAATGGACATAACAAAATGCTTTTAATGGTGTATTTAAAAGACCAAATGGAGCAAAAAAGTGAATGTCATATGCAGGATTTACATACACTTTAGGATGCCGTATTCAAAATGAATTAGCTGCCTTAATGCGGTGTGCCTTAACACGTTATTGCAACATTTAAAATTTGCAGAGTTTCAAACCAAAAAAAAATAGACAATATGTCAAGACAACAAATTAATATTTGTCAGTCTGATGTTTTTTTTTTTAAATTGATACATTTGGGTCTCTGTGTAACCCTAAACATCTTGCTCACGTTAAGTGAAAGGTTTCATAAAATCTTTTGATTATCAAAAATAGAAATCCTAAACTGCATGTACTTGATATATACAGCAGATGTCTCTCTCTCTCTCTCTCTCTTTAAAGGATTTTTATACCATGGCAGCTTTATCTGGCTTTCCATATATAAATCCAAAGTGGCTTTTACAATAATTCACTGTTCAGAATCTCTTCTCTATGCCACCTATTGTCTGTAGGGTTTCTAGCACCTACCAGAACAAAAAAACACAATTTGGTAATTGAAAGCTTTTAAAATATATTTTGGGGGGCCTACTATCTATATAGAAAATTGACCAAAATACAACGCAGCTGAAATATCAATCTCACAAAGGGCTTATTATTCCACTTCATAATCCTGATTACAGTATGAAATGATAAAATAATGATTGATGTTTCCGTGTATATGTAATATGCATAAAGAAACCTGAACAGAATACTGGATCATAGTGACATCAATCATTGTGTAGTAAAGCGGTCATCAATGATTTCACCAGCATTTTGGCACTTCAGAAACAATCATTGAAGGGTGACCCTGAATTAATCTGGAGTCTCCTGCTTTTGTTAAACTGTACATAAATGGCTCAATGGTGACAAAGATTTTGAAATTTTTTAACTGCCTCACCTCCATTCACTAACACAACCCTCACTGCTCATTTCTAAAGGCCAGTATTCATGAACTGTATATATTTCTCTTGGTTTTTCTTACAGGTGTTGGGGAAAATCTTACAGATCCATCTGTTATTAAACCGGAAGACAAGCAGTAAGTTTAATCTTACTTTACAAGCTGCCACTGAAAATACAAAAGCCGATGTAGCGTTCAGTAGAGATTGTCTGTCCATCTGTCCTCATCACGGACGGTTTTCTGCAGATTGCTGCCTTTCACATCACAGACTGCCTGTCTTAATCCACAATTAAACAAGCACAGTATATTTAAAAGTGTTTTACTGTTTGAGTAATTGGAACAATTGTGAGTGTAATCAGCTAGAACATCTATATTTCCATGTTACCGGATGACAGACTAACACAACCGCACAAATTAGTACAGCATCCGTGAAATTACTGCTGTCATTATTTTTCTTTCTCTGTCGCTGTGGCAGACACAGCCTACTTTATGTGAGACTCTTTGGTTTCATGAACATCCTTTTATTTGTGAGGAGAAACAAGTTGTCTTCAGTGAGTAGAATTGCAGTGCCTCCTGGGAACTCTCATCTGGTATCTGAGGGAGAGCTGAGATTGTACCCTGGGACCTTTCTGAGCTGGAGAAGAGCTGTTGTTGTCTATACCACTTTGTTATTGGACTAATTAAATAGTTTCCACTTGTGTTGCATGAAATTACAACATTCCCAGAGAGTCTGCGCTTCCAAGCTAAAGACAATGCACATTACATGAATGACAGCAGAACAAGAGTTTCATGTGCCAGATGCTGTATAAATAGTTGTGCATCCATGAACTTGCTTTAGAAAGAATTATAGGTGCCATTGATTTGCATCTGGTATCACTGCATTTTCAATATGAATAGTACAATTTCAGTATACAGGCAGATAACATAGTAGTCCAATAAAAGAAGGATGTACGTACATCATTAAACTGTATGTGTAAGCAGATAAAAAAAAATCCACTAATATATTCATTAGAATACTTGCATGAATTTTTAAAAAAGTACCTCAATCATCCCTTGTACTACTCTCCTACAATGACCTGCACATTAACATTCACACTGAGAGAGAGAGAGAGAGAAGTAAGATAAGTACATTTTTCTGCTTTGCACAATGATGTAAAGTGCCTCCATGTAAAACAAAGCAACATGTTTAAAGCAGAACTTTACCCATAACAACTCGATAAAAATAATGTTCTTTAGTAAGGAACATACCATTAGGTTCATATACAGTGGGGACGGAAAATATTCAGACCCCCTTAAATTTTTCACTCTTTGTTATATTGCAGCAATTTGCTAAAATCATTTAAGTTCATTTTTTTTCCTCATTAATGTACACACAGCACCCCATATTGACAGAAAAACACAGAATTGTTGACATTTTTGCAGATTTATTAAAAAAGAAAAACTGAAATATCACATGGTCCTAAGTATTCAGACCCTTTGCGGTGACACTCATATATTTAACTCAGGTGCTGTCCATTTCTTCTGATCATCCTTGAGATGGTTCTACACCTTCATTTGAGTCCAGCTGTGTTTGACTATACTGATTGGACTTGATTAGGAAAGCCACACACCTGTCTATATAAGACCTTACAGCTCACAGTGCATGTCAGAGCAAATGAGACTCATGAGATCAAAGGAACTGCCTGAAGAGCTCAGAGACAGAATTGTGGTAAGGCACAGATCTAGCCAAGGTTACAAAAAAATTCTGCTGTACTTAAGGTTCCTAAAAGCACAGTGGCCTCCATAATCCTTAAATGGAAGACGTTTGGGACGACCAGAACCCTTCCTAGAGCTGGCCATCCGGCCAAACTGAGCTATCCGGGGAGAAGAGCCTTGTTGAGAGAGGTAAAGAAGAACCCAAAGATCACTGTGGCTGAGCTCCAGAGATGCAGTCGGGAGATGGGAGAAAGTTGTAGAAAGTCAACCATCACTGCAGCCCTCAACCAGTCGTGGCTTTATGGCAGAGTGGCCATAAGATACATGAAAGCCCACATGGAGTTTGCTAACAAAACACCTGAAGGACTCCGAGATGGTGAGAAATAAGATTCTCTGGTCTGATGAGACCAAGATAGAACTTTTTGGCCTTAATTTTAAGTGGTATGTGTGGAGAAAATCAGGCACTGCTCATCACCTGTCCAATACAGTCCCAACAGTGAAGCATGGTGGTGGCAGCATCATGCTGTGGGGGTGTTTTTCAGCTGCAGGGACAGGACAACTGGTTGCAATCGAGGGAAAGATGAATGCGGCCAAGTACAGGGATAGCCTGGAAAACCTTCTCTAGAGTGCTCAGGACCTCAGACTGGGCCAAAGGTTTACCTTCCAACAAGACAATGACCTTAAGCACACAGCTAAAATAATAAAGGAGTGGCTTCACAACAACTTTGTGACTGTTCTTGAATGGCCCACCCAGAGCCTTGACTTAAACCCAATTGAGCATCTCTGGAGAGACCTAAAAATGGCTGTCCACCAACGTTTACCATCCAACCTGACAGAACTGGAGAGGATCTGCAAGGAGGAAGGGCAGAGGATCCCCAAATCCAGGTGTGAAAAACTTGTTGCATCTTTCCCAAAAATACTCATGGCTGTATTAGATCAAAAGGGTGCTTCTACTAAATACTGAGCAAAGGGTCTGAATATCTAGGACCATGTGCTATTTCTGTTTTTCTTTTTTAATAAATCTGCAAAAATGTCAACAATTTGGTGTTTTTCTGTCAATATGGGGCGCTGTGTGTACATTAATGAGGAAAAAAAATTAACTTAAATAATTTTAGCAAATGGCTGCAATATAACAAAGAGTGAAAAATTTAAGGGGGTCTGAATACTTTCCGTCCCCACTGTATATTTGGACACAGGCACAATTTTCATACCTTTGACTCTGTAGCCACCAGAATACAATTAAAACGAAACAATCCAAATGAATTTGAAGTGCAGACTTTCAGATTTAAAACGGGTTGAACATAAAAATAAAGTACAAATTTTAGGAACTGCAACCATTTTTATACACAGTCCCCCATTTTCAGGGGCTCAAATGTAATTGGATAAATGAATATAATCATAAATAAAATGTTAATTTTTAATGTTATGTTGAGAATCCTTTACTGGCAATGACTGCCTGAAGTCTGGAACCCATGGACATTACCAATGACTGGGTTTCCTCCTTTGTGATGCTTTTCCAGGTTCTATCTGCAGCTGTCTTCAGTTGTTCTCTGTATGTGGGTTCTAATGCCTTTAGTTTTGCCTTCAGCAAGTGAAATACATGCTCAGTTGAGTTGAGATCAGGTGATTGACTCAGCCATTTCAGAATATTCCACTTCTTTTCCTTCAAAAGCTCCTGGGTTGCTTTTGCAGTGTGTTTTGGATCATTGTCCATCTGTACTGCGAAGCGCCGTCAAATCAACTTTACTGCATTTGGCTGAATCTGGGCTGACATTGCAGAATTCATCCGGCTGCTTCTGTCTTCTGTCACATCATCAATAAACACCAATGACCCAGTGCCACTGGAAGCCATGCATGCCAATGCCATCACACTGCCTCCACCATGTTTTACAGATGATGTTGTGTGCTTTGGATCATGAGCTGTTCCAAGCCTTCTCCACACTTTTTTCTTCCCGTCATTCTGGTACAGATTAATCTTAGTTTTATCTGTCCTAAGAATGCTTTTCCAGAATGGGTCTGGCTTTTTTAGATGTTTATCTACGCTATCGAGTGCATGAGCACCAGTACAGGGATTTGTGTGTGTAAAAACACAAATCCCTGTGCTGTCAGGGAAGAGGAAACATATCGTTTGTTCCTACTAAGTAGGAAAAACTATATGTCTCCTCTCCTAGTCATTCCCATCCCCACACAGTTAGAACACGCTAAGGGAACACACAGTTAACCCCTTGCTCACTCTCTAGTGTTAACCCCTTCCCTGCCAGTGACATTTACATAGTAATCAATGCATTTGTATAGCACTGATCGCTGTATAAATGTGAATGGTCCAAAAATAGTGTCTAAAGTGTCCGACCTGTACGTCGCAATGTCGCAGTACTGCTAAAAATTGCAGATCACCGCCATTACTAGTAAAAAAAAATAATAAAAATGCCATAACTCTTTCCCATAGTTTGTAGATGCTATAACGTTTGCGCAAACCAATCAATATACGCTTATTGCAATTTTTTTTACCAAAAATATGTAGAAGAATATATATTGGCCTAAACTAATGAAGAAATTCATTTTTTTTTTAAATGTGGGGAATATTTATTATAGCAAAAAGTAAAAAATATTTTTTTTTCAAAATTGTCGCTTTTTTTTGTTTATAGCACAAAAAAATAAAAAATCGCAGAGGTGATCAAATACCACTAAAAGAAAGCTCTATTTGTGGGAAAAAAAGGACGCAAATTTCATTTGGGTACAGCGTCGAATGACCACGCAATTGTTAGTTAAACTGACACAGTGCCACATTGTAAAAAGTGCTCTGGTCAGGAAGGGGGTAAAATCTATACCCTAACCTGATCTTTCCAATGTTGATATTTACTAAGCTTACAGCAGATGTTCAAAGAAACAATGACAACCAGATGCAAAACGGAATTGCATATTATTCATGCTTCATTCTAACTGTTTTTGTACACATTGTGACAGACTAGCACTATGTCATGGTGTAAAAAGGAAGTTGGAGCACAATTAGGCATGCAAGAAATTGCTAACCAGGGATGGGACTTTATTGCACAGTCATGAAAGGTACATGTGTCACATAGGGTTTTCATCCATACAGGTGAGGGTGAGGTGCTCTATGATATATGCCTCTTGTAGAAGGAAAACAAGCTTGTTGCTTTTCTCAGTGATTGGTAAAACCCAGTTCAGATCCTGGAGCCCGGAGGCTTTGTAGAGACTTGGGAGAGATTAAGCCTCCAACCTTAGTTCCATGTTTCCATCATCCTGATTATGAAGGAGTGCACAGCCCTCTTAATATGGGGTGCTGACTGCAGTTCAGGGATCCACTCTGCCCAGGAGTCCATCTGACTGCAAGATAGAAGCCAGAGATTGCGCACGTGCACTCAAGAGTCTAAGTTGTGAGGATTGTCTGCAGGTAGACAGACAATGGCCTGAAGCCTGAATGGCCTGAAGCCTGTGAGGCCAAAGCATCGGTGCTGCAAGAGCATGCCAGGAGGCTGAAAGTGAAGTATGTAACCCTGCTAAGGTTAATCCTTGTGTGTTTTTTGTACTTTATAAAAGTGGGCAAGAAAAGCCCTTAAAAGAAATTTTTTTTGAGTGGACTGCACCCTTAGAAGCACTACATTTGAGTTAATTCCCCACATATGGTGGTAGAGGCAGGCAGAGTTGGAATCTTCCTGTTAAAGAAGTAAGTTCAATCAAGTGAACTGTGTTTCTGTGCGTGAGACAGCACAATCTGTGTATGTAAGCGAAGAGAGCATGCAGTGGAGAAACTAGACAGTGTCAATCTTTTGGTGAACTGTGCAAAACTGCTGTGGTCTGAGTAGCAGGGTGACTGCAGGATGGGGTGTTCAAGGACTTTGAAAGGGTGGGAGACAGAATTCTGTGGCTTGATGGGATTTCACCACCTTGGGCCAGAGAATCCGCCCAGACAAGAGAATACACTGGCTCTAGAGTTTGCTGTGGAATATTGTCAATGCTTGTTGGCAGCTGTCACCCTAGCTATGAAGAAAGGCAGGCCTGCTCTTAGTGCTGTGAGAGAGCTAGTGGCTGTCCCGGCCCAGGAGGTGCATGCTGTTTACCCTGGAATTGCTGGTGCAAGTACACTTGCTGTTGTTATACAGAGAGATGTAAGTGTGCCACAACATGCAAGGGGATGCCACGTAGGAAGCCAAGAAAAAACACAGAGGCAAATGTAATGTTTGTGTTGCAATGAGTGGGAGCATGCTATCTCTATGTTTCTCTTGTCCTAGTTTACAGTGCCTTGAAAAAGTATTCATACCCCTTGAAATGTTCCACATTTTGTCATGTTACAGCCAAAAACATAAATGTATTTTATTGGATTTTTTTTGTGATAGGCCAACACAAAGTGGCACATAATTGTGAAGTGGAAGGAAAATGATAAATGGTTTTCAATTTTTTTTACAAATAAATATTTAAAAAGTGCATTTGTATTCAGCCCCCTTTAGTCTGCTACCCCTAACTAAAATCTAGTGGAACCAATTGCCTCTCAGAAGTCACCTAATTAGTAAATAGAGTCCACCTGTGTGTAATTTACGCTCAGTATAAATACAGCTGTTCTGTAAAGCCCTCAGAGGTTTGTTAGAGAACCTTAGTGAACAAACAGCATAATGAAGGCCAAGGAACACATCAGGCAGGTTATGGATGAAGTTGTGGAGACATTTAAAGCAGGGTTAGGATATAAAAAAAATCCCAAGCTTTGAACATCTCACAAAGCATTGTTCAATCTATCTCCGAAAATGGAAAGAGTATGGCACAACTGCAAACCTACCAAGACATGGCCGTCCACCTACACTGACAGGTCGGGCAAGGAGAGCATTAATCAGAGAAGCGGCCAAGAGGTCCATGGTCACCCTGGAGGAGCTTCAGAGATCCACAGCTCAGGTGGGAGAATCTGTCCACAGGACAACTATTAGTCGTGCAATCCACAAATCTGGCCTTTATGGAAGAGTAGCAAGAAGAAAGCCATTGTTGAAAGAAAGCCATAAGAAGTCCTATTTGCAGTTTGCGAGAAGCCATGTGGGGGACACAGCAAACATGTAGAAGAAGATGCTCTGGTCAAAATAAAACAAAATTGAACTTTTTGCCCTAAAAGCAACATGCAATGTGTGCTGGAAAACTCACATCACCCTGAACACACCATCCCCACCGTGAAACATGGTGGTGGCAGTATCATGTTGTAGGGATCCTTTTCTTCAGCAGGAACAGGGAAGCTGGTCATAGTTGATGGGAAGATGGATGGAGCCAAATACAGCACAATCTTAGAAGAAAACCTGTTAGAGTCTGCAAAAGACTTGAGACTGGGGCGGAGGTCCACCGTCCCACAGGACAACTACCCTAAACACACAGCCAGAGCTGCAATGGAATGGTTTAGATCAAAGCATATTCATGTGTTAGAATGGGCCAGTCAAAGCCCAGACCTAAATCCAATTGAGAATCTGTGGCAAGACTTGAAAATTGGTGTTCACAGATGTTCTCCATCCGATCTGACAGAGCTTGGGCTATATTGCAAAGAAGAATAGGCAAAAATGTCACTCTCTAGATGTGCAAAGCTGGTAGAGACGTACCCAAAAAGACTTGCAGCTGTAATTTCAAAGAAAGGTGGTTCTACAAAGTATTGACTCAGTGGGGATGAATACAAATGCACGCCACACTTTTCACATATTTATTTGTAAAAACATTTTGAAAACCATTTATCATTTTCCTTCCACTTTACAATTGTGTGCCACTTTGTGTTGGTCTATCACATAAAATCACAAATACTGTACATTCCAACTTTTTGAGATGGGAACGAGGGACATCTATTAGCAAAAGTATGTTGGCATAAGACACACACCCTGGCTGCCACTCTCTCTTAAAAGAGAATTCTACAAAAAAAAATTTGTTCAATCCACAAGTGCTTTTTTTTACCACTACTATTACTTTTACTGGCTTTTGAAATTTACAAATGCAGCAATTTAGAAATTGGATGAAAGGTTTGGCACGGGGAAACACTTTTTGAAAGCTAAATAGTGCATTTTATATACAACTATATAGATCAGACCAAAATGAGGGACCAATGAGGAAGAAAGAGGGACAGAGGGACATTGTGCCAAATCAGGGACAGTCTCTCGAAATCAGGGACAGTTGGGAGCTATGCATATGTGGTGCTTCCCTGGTGGGTGAGGGTATTCTTTTTTTTAAATGCTACATGCTCATATAACAAGACTGTGTCACAGCAGTCTGCCATTGATGAAATACTTGTATGCTGTAGAGATACAGGCTTAGAATATGCAGAATGTGATAATGGAATATGCTATGTTGATTGTGGAGGAGCTCAAGGTCCGCTGACTCTGGGAGAACTGTAGTAGATCTGGTGCAAAACAATGCTCTATGGGAGCACCAGTCTATTGTTAAAATTGAGGATGAGGTTGCCTCTAGCATTCAAGAGGTCCCTTTAAGAGATGGATTCTGGGAAAATTCAGTGAATGAGTTTCTCTATTCCCTCAGCCAGCTGGAAGTCCCCAAGAGAATATTAAGTATCAATAACGGTTCCCCGTGATGTGTTCCATGTTGTTCCATGTTGAGCCTCCATGTACTTCTGTGTCTACTTATCTGATGAATGGACTAGTAATGTATAGTACCTTTGATTAGAGTACAGAAGTACAGTTTGGCAAACAGTTTATTACCTATAATGCAAGAGAGCTTGGTGTTTAGCAATGGGATGGAGACTTTCTGGGGTTTCAGAGAAAGGGCCAGCCAGCTTGTAAAAGCAGGTGCTTTTGCAGCAGCAGCTGATTTCCCTCACGAAGTGCAAGGAGCTGAGCAAGATAGAGAAATCTGCAGAAATTGAAATCGGACCCATAAAACAGTCAAAAGTAATGTGTTACAAAACACATGCATGTATTTGAAGAAATTAATGAAAAATCAGTTGCATGTAATAAATGTCAGCTATCAGGACAGTAGCCTTTGGAGTGTCGTGTATGAGAAGTTGGTTTAATATGAGATTGCCGCAGGAGATAACCACTCCATTGTGTATAGTTCCTTTGTAGACGCGGCCCTGACAATCGCTGACAAACTGAATGTTAACCACTTTAATACGGGGCACTTATACACCTTCCTGCCCAGACCAATTTTCAGCTTTCAGCGCTGTCGCATTTTGAATGACAATTGCGTATTCATGCTACAGTGTAACCAAACTAAATTTTTATCATTTTGTTCCCACAAATAGAGCTTTCTTTTGGTGGTAATTGATCACCTCTGGGATTTTTATTTTCTGCTAAACAAATTAAAAAAAAGACCAAAAATTTTGAAAAAAAAATGTTTTTTTTTTTTCGGTAACAAAAAGTAAATAAGTAAGTTTTCTCCTTCACTGATAGGCACTGATGGGGCTGCACTGACGGGCACTAATAAGGCGGCACTAAAGGGCACGATGAGGTGGCACCAATGAGGTGGCACTGATGAGGTGGCATTGATGGGCACTGATGATGGGCACTAATATGTGGCACTGATGGGGCACTGATAGGCGGCACTGATAGGTGGCACTGATATGCAGCACTAATGGGTACACATAGGTGGCACTGATAGGCGGCACAGATGGGCACTGATAGGCAGCATGGATGGGCACTGATAGGTGGCACAGATGGGCATGGATGGGCACTGATAGGTGGCACTGATGTACTGTAATGTATGGTACTGATGGATGCCAATCAGTGGCAAACAATAATGCCTGCCAATCAGTGATGTCTATTGTGGGCATTTATAGGCATCCCTGGTGGTCTAGGGTGGCATACCTGGTGGTGACATCCCTGGTGGCCCTGGTGGCATCCCTGATGGTCCAGTGTGGGCATCCTCAGGGGGGCTGCGCTGATAATCGATCAGCACAGACCCCCCCGTCAGAAGAGCAGCCGATCGGCTCTCCTCATGTGTCAGACGTGATTGGACACGGCTGATCACGTGGTAAAGAGTCTCTGTCAGAAAGTTTACCTAGATCAGAGTTGCGGTGTGTCAGACTGACATACCGCAACAACGATCGCTGCAATGCGTGCACCCGGGGACGAGCAGCGGCTTAATATCCTGAAGACGTCATATGACGTCCGGTCAGGATATTGAAACCACTTTGCCGCTGTCATTTTGCTATATGGTGGGCGGCAAGTGGTTAATACTACTGACAATGATGAAAAGTTTGGTTTCCATGGGTGACAATCAAAGTGATAGTAGACCTGATAGTCAATTTCACATTTCTGGTAATCCTAGAAAATACCATGTCCAATCACTGTCCAAATCTTGCTGCCTCAACCTCTGCAACATCTCCAAAATATGGCCCTTTCTAACCAATGACACAACAAAGTTCTTAATTCACTCGCTGGTCATCTCTCGCCTCGACTACTGCAACTCCCTTCTCATTGTCTTACCTCTACATAGTCTATGACCTCTTCAATCCATCATGAATGCTGCTGCCAGACTCATCTATCTTAACAATCGCTCTGTGTCTGCTACCCCTCTCTGTCAATCCCTCCACTGGCTTCCGCTCACCCAACAAATTGAATTAAAAATACTAACAACTACTTACAAAGCCATCCACAATTTAGCCCCCAGCTACATCACTAGCCTAGTCTCTAAATAACAACCTACTCGTTCTCTTAGTTCCTCTCGAGACCTCCTGCTCTCTAGCTCCCTCGTCACCTCCTCCCATGCTCACCTCCAGGACTTTTCCAAAGCCTCTCCAATCCTATGGAAAGCCTTGCCCCAATCTTTCCACTTATCTCCTACTCTATTAGCTTTTAGATCCGTGAAAACCCTTCTCTTCAGAGAAGCCTACCCTACCCACACCTAACAACTGTATTTTCATTTTCTCCATCAGCTCATCCCCCACAGTTACTACCTTTTCTTTCACTTGACCCTCCCTTCTAGATTGTAAGGTCTAACGAGCAGGGCCCTCTGATCCCTCCTGTATTGATTTGTATTGTAATTGTACTGTCTGCCCTCATGTTGTAAAGTGCTGTGCAAACTGTTGGCGCTATATAAATCCTGTATAATAATAATAATGAGATGGGTAATTGCTTATTAATCATAACAAAAGTAAAGAGTGGGGTGAAGGTAGGCCCCCTGCAGGTTCAGGAGAGTAGTCAGGGGAAGGATTTCCTGAAGTCCAGTAAACTTCTAGCATATGGAAGCAAAGCCAGTAAACAAAGACTGGAAGAATTAGCATAAAGCCCAGAAAGGTAGTTTCTAAAAGAGTTAGATCCAATAATAAAAGAAGCCACACATATTACTCAAAAAGTGTTTGAAAACATGCCCCATTCAAGGTTAAAGGTAAAAGATTTGGCTTAGAGGAAAAGGAAGGAGTGCTTTGTAAATTTAGTGGCACCAGATGCTTAAAACTGATGAGTCAGCATCATATTCTGAATGATACCAAGATTGGTAAATTCCCCAATGGTAACATGGCTTGTTTGATCTCAATAAAAATAACCAGTTTTGTCTATATTCCCATCGCACACATTCCTGGATTAGAGGCTCCTCTGTAGCCAGTGCTGCAGCGATCACCACCTGAACACTGGATACATCACAGACAAACACACATGTTCGCCAGCACACCATGGATCTTGAATTAGTCATCACATGCCTGACAAAGGGGTCCTGCATGGCTCCAAAAGGTTACACTAGTTCTGTTGTGATGTGAACTCTCTGCAATACAAGTTTTGGACTTCAATTCAAGATCTATGGTGTGCTGGCGAACATGTGTATTTATAAGAAAAATAACCAGACGGTGCTAGTGGAAGCATACCCATAAAAGGACGTGGACATGTTTTTTTAGAACCCATGAAATAGTGACAGTGATGTACTGAGAGAGTCACTGATTGAGGCATGGAGTAAAGTCTTCCTTTAGTGAAAAGGAAAGTGAAGATAGGCAGGAATGTGCCCATGATGGCAGTTGGGGGTGAAGTGACAGAAAGAGGGGCTCCTGTTTTTGTGTTCTGTCTGCTGGGTAGAAATGGGGGAGGAGATATGTGACAATTTAGCATTATGTTACAATGTCAAAAGGCAGTTGGAACGCAGTTAAGCTAATTTCCCAGAACATGTAAAAATGCAGTATTAATAGTATATCGATTGTGGATTGTTTTGCACATGTTATATTTGCTTCAGGTGTGGTATGTGACCCATTTGAGTATTTTAAAGCTTCACAGCTTTAAAAAGCAGTATCGTGTTTTTCTGCTGTATATCTTTCAAGCAGTATTGTTGATATCTATTAAACATTTTGTACAGCAGATCCCATTAACCATAGCTGGGATTTTCAGCTTTCCTGTCAGATTCGGAGCTTATGTGAAGTGCCCGCAGTGTAGGTATACAAACTTCACTCTTTCTTAATAAGGGATTTGGTGATTTTTGACACTTTATGTTTGTTTCTACAGGTCAAGAGGTATGGTGTTTGGGCCAGCCAATTTAGGAGAAGACGCACTTACAAACTTTGTTTCCAAACACTGCTGCAACTCCTGCTGCAGGAAGCTTAAACTTCCCGGTATGTGTTATAATTGTTTGATTATACTACCATCAACACTTTTTTATGCTCATTATGTTGTTGAAATGTGTAACTTCTGTTTAATTTCCAGTGCAGTGCTGACATTCTGCTTTCAAGATTATAAAAATATTCTGTGAGGAGTTTAGGAAGGGATTTACTTAAGAGCTGCTCAGAGAAGAGATTAAACAGCATTGACACTTTTACATTAAATGAGGCACATGATGAGACAGTCTTTCATTGCTGCTGAGTCTATTAAGTACAGCTGCTGCGCGCCTGCCTCTCTGCCCTTGGCCTGTCAATCATTTTTAAGAAGAAGTCTAGCACCAGTGCTGCCATAACCAGCCATGCAACACAAAATTATATTAAAGTGACCCCTACTGTGTCAGAAGGGCGCGCGCGGTGTTAACAATTCCGTTATTAAACTCTTTATCCCTGTCTCTTATTTTAAGTCCCGGCTTCCCTCTGGAGTTTTGCTAAGATCATGCGGATCTTATATCCAGTTTATCTTTGGCGAGGCAGAGTCATGCAGTCCCACCTTTTCATTAGAGATGCTTGTTAACCTCAAGGGCGTTTGCTGTATGTTTTCATACTTGTAATTGCAGACCTTTTGAAGTGGGTCTAAGAAATCTAGTTTTTCTAACGCTTTATCTTTTTGTATTATACTCCTCAAAAGTGATGCTACCAAGGGCAGCATTCATTACATGCTGTTCATTTCTTATACACTCAGATAATGCCAACAATTTCCTAATTCACTAAAAATAAACATACCCATTTACCGAAGCACAGATTTTGTCATTAGAATACATTTTGGCTTCTGTGATTAATCAATACACTCAGTACAAACTAAATGGAATTTCTGTTTACAATAATTATATACAGTCTAGGAAACAACTGTGTGAGATTCATGGTTCTGTTAAATCCCAAAAAGGCTTCTCTACAAAGACTGTAATGATCTCAGATAGGTCAAGGTAATGTCATATTTTCAACACAAAATAGATCTGTAAGTTTAATAAAGGGTACGTTTAACAAAAGGTACTGACTTCAAATTCACAGAGGTCCGATCAGTAAAACTTTTTTCCAGCCGCTGTCCGAATCACATATTTTTGCGATCCTTCATATCACAGCTCCCTTCTCTTATACCACACTCCCATACATCAATGTCCTCAGCCCCCCCTACATATCACAACCCCCCCATTTACATCACAGTCCCCCACTTTGCGTCACAGTTTCCCCTTCACATCGGCGTCCTCTGCCCCTTTCACATTACCCCCTCCCCCACACCCTACAGTGATTTCCTCTGGCTCCCTTTCAAATCACTTCTCCGACAGCAGTGTTCTCTGCTCCCCTTCACATCACCCCCCACAGTGATGTCCTCTGGCCTTCTTTCACATCACCCCCCCCCACAGTGGTGTCCTTTGCCCCCTTTTCACATCACCCCCCTCAAAGACACATCCTCTGCCCCCCTTCACATCACCCCCCAACAGCCACGTCCTCTGCCCATTTAAGTGTTGTATCATGTATATTCAGTCTGTCCATGTCCGCTGCCCCTTCACATTAATACCCCCCACAACCATGTCTTTCTCTGGCATTTCACATCATCCCCCTCCTCAGCCATGTCCTCTGCCCCGTTTCACTCTCCTACCTTACACGGGTACATAAAGCAGAGAGCAGGAGGCAGGACAGCTCTGGATAGAGGGTGGGAGCGGAAGCCACTGGAGTTAACTTTTCATATTGCCAAGCAGGTGATTGGTTGCTAGGACCACTCTGCACTCTAGCAACCAGTCACCTGCTGGTTAACTTGAAAAGTTAACTCCGGCAGGTCCTGATCCCACCCTCTATCCAGAGCTGTCCTACTTCCTGCTCTCTGCTCTGAGAAGGACAGCAGAGGAGGCGGGGACAAATTTATTGATGCCTGGTCTATATGGAATACAACAGTATACGAAACATGGAAAGCATGCAACTAGTGCATAAAGAGCCACCCCCTTGGACTTTTTAGGCAGAAAAAAGTATAGAAGTATAGAAATATAGAAAAGGCAACTATGTGCCACTTTTATTAAATACAAAACAGTAGATATTGCCAACAGACAACAATCATTTAAAAATGTTTATACAAAGTACACCAATGGAATTCATAATACATGAATATGCATACATATCAAAATATATCAAAACCAAGGCTAATAAATCAAGGTACTGCCAAAGTTAAACCGAAGTCAGTCCATGGAGATTTATAGCATGCATCCCGACATGTTTCGGAAGTCTACAACAGTATTTTATATATTGTTAATTACTATTTGGTATAGCAAGGCATGAGCAGAGTTCTCAAATGTGGGCCTCATCAACAGCAAACAGTGCAATTCATCATATGACCATTGTCATTGTTCACTTTGGGATCCTCTTCATAAATATACTCATTACTATACTGCAATGATTGGATACACATACAGGCCTGTTATTTAAAGCAATGAAACTAGCTATGGTGATAAGCAAAGTGCAGCAACCCAGTGCAACCATATTTAAACAACTACAGTTAGTTAAAGGGTGGTTTCTGATTGGCTGGTGTGAGTCACTCTATTTTGGATATCTAATTCTGCTGTGCACCTCTTTATTAAAAAAACATAACTTTTTGGTTTGGATAAAGTATAGAAGAATTAAAACTCCTTTTAGGATTTGTTTTTTAGTGTCCCATTTTTGGTCATCAGGACAAACTGAGAGAATTAATCTCTCTAACCAGGACACTGACCTAACCAAAACAAAGAAATAATAATAAAAAAGTTTTTTTTAAATGCTTTTAACCTGTAGGTATCTTCACCCCAGGAACGTTGTCTGTTTCTGAAATAAACCTGTCATGTGAGACATTTGGAAGCTGCCATTGCTGACCTCCTATTCTGTAAATTCTTGTCTGCTATTCTGATTGAACTGCTTTGATGCTTTTTAACTCACTGACCTGGAACAAGTAAAGCTGGATGTTTTCCAGGGACCCACTCTCACTAAACTTTTTTCCCCCTACCTCAGTGCACATGTACATAAAGGAACTCTCAAACGGAGCATGCCTATCAATACCCGAGACCAGGCGGAGACAACAGTCATGTGCAAAGTCAAACATTAAGGCAGCTCCCTGACTTAGAGATGAACCTTTACTGTGTGCTGTAATAAATGCAAATGAAAAGCGATTTGTCCTATGTCACTACACACTGAAACTTTAATTTTTGCATTACGAAGAACATGCTGAGCCTGTGCCAAATCCAACAGTCCAGTGTACCTCAGTTACCTCACTCCCAGTAACAGATTGGGGTCCCACCGAGCACCTAGCGTGGACCTCATGTGTGCCCTCACTTAACTCTTTCCTTCCTGCACCTTGTGATCAGGACAAAGATCTTTGTGACGCTAGTCTGCTCCCAGTTAGCATGGGAGACTCTTCCTTGTCCTGCCGAGTTAACCTTTTGTAGTAGTGTTACCTCATGTCCCATAGTGCACATATAGACCCAGGTTCCTTAGATACACCAAAACCAGCATGCACCTCTTGAATAACTTCAGACCACACTTAGAATGGTTAATGTAATGTTACTGTTACAATGCAGCATGGCAAAAGAAAGTGAATAAGGTCCTGTCCCTGATTATAACTAACATGATGAAGTGACCCAGGCATACCTCTGTCAATAGGCAAGGTCCATGACTTGAATGCTGTCTTTGACTCTTCATCACTGACCTCCCACTGAAAGGTGGGTATCCATAGCCTCTATACCACATTCCATTCTCCAGCTAGTAGCCAGCCCTTGAACTCAGCTGCCCCCCTTTTTATATATCAGGTGGGCCCACCAAAGCCAAAAGCCTGAGAACTGAGCCGAAAATGTTTAACCCTTTCCCCAACCTGGGATGGCTACTAAATAACTAACCACACACATATATTTCAACCTGCCTACACTCCCCTTTAGCTAATTTCTCAGTAGATTAAACAAATTATTACCAAATACTTACCTAAAATACATTTCACACGGTGATCCAAAACCTGAATCTTCTCTCTTCTGCACTGCAGAGTGGGAAGGTCTTTCTTTGGGTGTCCAAAGACCAATTCCCATTGACTGTTCATCTGTGAGGTACTCACAGTTCTTGCCAGTGGTAGTGTGATGATGTCACCAGAAAACCAGTTGACATTGGATCATTGGTCTTCACTCCTGAAAGAGAGGCCATGGAGGGTCACATGATAGTGGACTCGGCTGAGTAAAAAATGGACTTTAGAAGTGTTTTTTTTTTAAGTTGCTGGGTAGGTGAGAGTAATTTGGGGGAACTGAATTTGCCTATAAATGGGCTTTAAGGAAATAAGGATTTATGTCTTAACTTTGACTTTACTCATATGCATACTTGCTCTTGGACAGTAATTTAAAAAAGTGTTACAGCAACCAGATCAGAAAGGCAGCAACTAGCATTTTCAGATGAAGGTCAGCAATGGCAGCCCATATATTTCTCCCATAACAGGTTTTGTTACTTTTTCCTCCTCTTGTTGGGTCTCCCGCTGGTGCTCCTGGCCCCTCCCTCTTGCCAAGTGCCTCTAGAGCAAGCTGGCTCGCTTCCAAGCCACAGCTTTGCATATCTATTCATACACAAAGCCATGGCTCGGCCCTTCCCCTCCCTCTTCTGATTGGCTCACTGGCTGTGACTGATGCCAATGGCTTCCGCTGCTCCCACAGCCAACAGTGAGAGTCCCCGAGAGCCAAGGCTTTCGTGCACATTGCTGGATCGAAATGGGGCTCAAGTAAGTATTAGGGGGGCTAGGAAGGCTGCTGCACACAGAAGGTTTTTTACCTTCATGTATAGAATGCATGAAGGTAAAAAACCTTGAGCCTCTAGAACCACTTTAAGCCACAGAGTTCTAGTTAATGCAGTAATATGTATGCATTTTCAATTCAGAAAAATGATATTGATGCAGTGCATATGTAACTGTGGTAATATATTCAACCTGTAATAGGCTGATAGGGTTGTAATAAAAGATTCTAAGAAATATATCGCAGTGGTCGAGATGAAAGCATATAGGGGCTTGGATGATGCTGTTCTAATTATATTTATTTTAAACCACAATAAAACAAGTTCAGAGTTTGATAGAGTATGAAAATATGCCCTTTATGGGATCATTTGTAAAATATGTATTACTTAAAATAGAACTGTGGAGGATGAGGTTAATCGCCTTTTTTTCCCCCAGAGTATTTTTCATAAACTAATGAATCATTTAGGTGCTTTTGAAGATATTCTTTGTTTCATTTTATTTTTTGCCTTGACACCGAAACATATAGATAAATTGTATATTAAAATAATTTTATATTGCGAGCTGGGGATAAGTAGCAGGTACAAAGCTCCCTGGGGTGAGCACACTTTCAGGCACAGATACCAGTCCAGTGATGTAGTAGTTTATAGTGACAAACACTGCAGTGTTTTTTGCCGCTATTTGCAAGTCTATTCACAGGTGCTGTGTCGTGTCCCAGCACTAACTATACAAAATTCAAGTCTTAACTAGCAGGCTGAGCAAGCCTGTCAGTCTCCACATACAATTTTTTCAGTTTCCATTAACCTTGCAACTCTCACAGACATGACTTGTCTGTTCTCCAGGCTCAAGAGCACTGACTCTGAGTTCCAGGTGATCCTAAATTGACAAAAGGGAGAGGTGAAAAACCTGAACTGGACAGAGAATCAGAAGTCTCTAAAAGTGTACGGGAAGAGCCTGGGGGATATGTAAACCCTGAATGTAACCCCCTCCTTTGTTTCAACCCCAGGGTTAAAGTCAGTTCACTTATAAACCTTTTATGTTTTTCTTTGTTGCATTGTTGCCTTTTTGTTTCCTTTGAAATACCCTTTATATGTACATATTTCATTTGCATCAGTTTACCTTTTCTGTTATTAAACACTATTTTGAAAAATGCTAACATTTTCTCAAATGCACTAACACAGAACTTAAAGAATCCCTGTTTCTTTGTAGAGCACTACTATATGGTAAATCTCTGGATATTCCTGTCTGTGATGACCATGGGGTTGATTTACTAAAACTGGAGCGTGCAAAATCTGGTGCAGGTGTGCATGGTAGCCAATCAGCTTCTAACTTCAGCTTGTTCAGTTAACCACTTGCCGACCAGTCGCCGCAGTTGTACGACTGGGCGAAACAACGTTATATAATGTCGCTTCTCCCTGTGGCCACTAGGGGCGCGCACGCCCTCTGCTCACCCACGGAGTCGTTGCGAGTGCCCGGCGGTCACGATCACCACCGGGCTCCTGCAATCTCTCGGGGCACACGAGAACCGGGATCTGTGTGTGTAAACACACAGTTTCTGGTTCTCTGAGGGGAGAAGAGTATGAACAGTGATCTGTCATCTCCCCTACACAGTCCCCTCCCCCCTTCAGTTAAAACACACTAGGGAACACAATTAACCCCTTGATTGCCCCATAGTGTTAACCACTTCCCTGCCAGTGACATTTTTACAGTAAACAATGCATTTTTATAGCACTGATCACTGTATAAATGCCAATGGTCCCAAAAATGTGTCAAAATTGTCCGAAGTGTCCGCCATAATGTCGCAGTCCCAATAAAAATTGCAGATAGCCAACATTACTAGTAAAAAAAATAATTAATAATAAAAATGCCATAAAACTATCCCCTATTTTGTAGACGCTATAACTTTTGTGCAAACCAATCAATATACACTTATTGCCATTTTTTTAACCAAAAATATGTAGAAGAATACATATCGGCCTAAACTGAGGAAAAAAATATTTTTTTATATATTTTTGGGGATATTTATTATAGCAAAAAGTAAAAAATATTGCGTTTTTTCAAAATTGTTGCTCTTTTTTTGTTTATAGCGCAAAAAATAAAAACTGCAGAGATGATCAAATACCACCAAAAGAAAGCTGTATTTGTGGGGAGAAAAGGACGTCAATTTTGTTTCGGTGCAACGTCGCACAACCCCACAATTGTCAGTTAAAGCAACTCAGTGCAGAATCACAAAAAGAGCTCTGGTCAGGAAGGGGGTAAATTCTTCCCGGGCTGAAGCGGTTAAGCTTTGCCAAAAAATCTGGAAGCTGATTGGTTTCTATGCAGTTCTGTACCAGATTTTGCACTCCTGTTTTAGCAAATCAACCCCGGTGTGTATACAGACATTTATGAAAAGACATAATTGTTATTGTGGACGTTGATATTAACTTTAAATATCTGGTGGCAGAGTAGTGTTAACTCGGTAGTTAACATAATTCAGTGATGATCATTCTCAGTCAGCTGGCACCTGAATTGTTGTCCTGCGAACTTTGTACAGGATGAGGTTGAGAGTGGCATTGTCACGTATCAGTGGCAGCGTGGTGTGAGTTTGAAAAGCCATTTATCACAAGTTGGTGAAGGTGGCTGGGGTCTGACAACACTTCCTTCACATACACATGTGGCAAATGTTCATTGGATAGACAGTTCTCATTGGATGTCATAGATTTGTGGTTAGCATGGCTTTTTTGCAGTGTGCTTGTGAGAAAAGGCATGTGTGTTGGGTTGCCGTGGGAAAAAAAAGAATTTCCCAAAAGGCCACCTTACTATTGGTTTGTGCTATCATTCTAAAGATTCTACTCTTGTAGAGTGAGTGGCTGCAAACAATTAAAGTGATACATTTTTACACTTTTCCCTCCTATTTTCTACAATTATTTTACCATTATTATTGCTGATCCATATGTAAGCTTTGTTGATTTCAGTTATCCAGTCATGTGCAAAACAACATCTTTTTTCATAATTCTACTGCACATGACTGTATATACAAAGTGAACAAAGTTTTACTTCATTCACAGTAATGAGCATTCTCTACTATTTTCATAAAAATAACAATAATAAAAATATTATAATAAAATAATTAAGTAATAATAATCAATAACAGAAGACAATATAATTATCCAGATTATCAGCAGTGCAAGGCTCACAAGGACGTCAAATGAATCAGTTGCACTTTTGATCACTGTTGCTTACTTTTTGATAGTATGGTATTGATTTCTAAACATCTTTACTTTGTAAAGAGAATGTTCACTTAGTTTATTGAACAAGGTCAAACTTTGCCCACATTAGTCATTCAATTATGTGCAAGCAAAAATCCAGTGAAGTGAACACTCCCTTTGCAAAGTGAACAGCCTCCACTCCTTTAGTAAATTAATCTTTATGCCTGCGATCGTGTTGTGTTTTCTCCCATTTTCACTTGAATATTACCTTTTTCACCCACAGACTTAAAAAGAAATGACTACTCACCTGGGAAGGTCAACCTAGGGTTTGAAATTGGAGAAGCAGACACAGATGAAGATGATCTGGAATATGACACAGAATTCTAGCAAATCAATGTTCCCCAGCTATAAACTGGTCATTTTAGCCAGGGCATCAGACTTGCACCATCAGCCAAATAAACTGGAAAGGATAATAATCCTCTGCTGATTATTCAAGTTGCTAAACTGGATCTCGTTCTGTTATTTGTTTGAAGATCATTCAAACCATTTATACTGTTTGTGCAAGACTCATCCTAGCTTCACAGATATCATTTTACACGTAGAAACATAGTACCACATGGTGTGATCAACTATGGTAGGAATTCGATTTTATCTTTTATCAGCTTGAGGTGGCCATACATGTTTTGAGTTTCAGCAAATTCCTGCTGAATCAGTTGAAATTCGAGCAGTAGGTGGCCCTGTTGGCACCACCAGGCTTGACAAAAGTCATATGCAGCCACTGTTTGTGTATTCAGATAGTCGCAGGTCCTGCAGCTCTCTGAATACAGTAGCTGGCAGTGTAGATTCCTCCATCCAAGCTGTTGAGAGACAGATCTAAGCATGTATTGCTAACCTTAGAGTTTCAAGAATGTAGCAATATTATTTCTAATCATAAGTGGTATGGGTTACCAAACTTTACACAATATCGCTTACTTTATTAGAGAAGTATTAAAAAAAGTTTGACTATTTTCGTATGAAGTTTTCTAGTATTGTAAATCTTAGGGCCCCTTTTCACCACCCTCTTGGCTTTGTCAGGATCAGGAATAGATGCTTCAAGTATAACTAACTAACTTTTAGTTTTGGATAGAGTGGAGATGGATGAGAACACCTGTCAGTTTTTATTGCTGCCTCTGCCCCGGTTAGAGAGATCCACCTTCTCTATTTGTCCTCTGTTTGTCCTGTTTACCATTATCATTGAAAGTGAAAGTAAAAGAAAATCCCAAACTTTGGGTTTTCCCCAGAAAAGTAATAGTGGGGAAATCTTCCAATGAGGACACTAGTTCTGGTGACCTGGTGGTCCCCAAGGAATTCCTTTGATTTGCAGGGATTTATTCTCACTTCCTGTTTGGCTATGAGACAGGAAGTGAAGGGAAACCTCTGCAATGGGACACATATGGGGAAAAAAAATCTCACAGGGGTTATAACTTTCCCTTGTTCTATCCAAAATGAAAAAAAAAAGTTTTGCCTATAGTTCTACTTTCAGTTACAGACTGTGTTGCTACCTGCTAATAAAATATGGTATTACATTGCATCTATAATATCTTAACAGTTCGCTCTAAAAAACAGTGTATTACTTTAGTCTGATCAGTACCATAAGCAACAGTGAGGATTTACCAGTCATTGTCATGCATTCACTTTATATTATAACTATATTATGACCCTTATGTGTAGTTTAAATGAGATAAACTAACAATATGTGGGATTTGATTAAAACAATGTACATACTGTAGTCAGTTCACATATTCCGAGCACTTGTAAAAACTCATATTACTTGTTGAAAAGTCCCGAGAAGGCATGTTTGCCAGGTACTGATAGCTTAAATAGTTTTTTGCATTAGAACTTGTCTAATAGGACTTAAACCTGTGCCCAGCCCACGGGAATGCCCACTGCTACCCAAGTCTAATAGGACTCAAACCTGTGCCCAGACCAAGGGAATGCCCACTGCTACCCAACAGCCCTTCTAAGGGAAGAGGATAGCATTACACAAACTCAAATTTTCTTCTCTATCAATTCTGCATAGCACTGTTAGAGCATTGTTCTGCCATGTTGAATTCCTCTAGGACAACTCTATTTGCTGAATTATAGCAACCTTATAAACACACAATGGAAACTAGCTCCCATGTAAGGCTTTGTTTACATTACACACGCTGCAATGAGTTTAGAAGGAACCTGAGATGAAAATGCGGCAGCATCACAGACGGGAAAGGGAGTGATTGGGACAAGCAGAGCGACCAAAAAGAGCGACCTTCTGGAAATTCACAAAGGCTGAATTATATTGTACACATTGTTACATTACTAGTGATATGAAGTACAGGGTTATTACAGTAAATCCCTTATAAAACATACACATTCTGGTAAGATGTAAAATCTTCATTTTAATAGCACCTTCTCTGAGTTGTCTTTGTATTCAAACTTACTTTGTCAAAATTATCATCATCCAACTAAAGATGGTATCACACGTCCATTTCTGAATTCTATAGGTTCATAAATAGGATGACCCATCTGCTACATACTGCTCTCTAGTACACAGTCCTTACTAAACAAGAGTATTCAGCATGTTTTTCTTGAAACCCTTAACCGCTTCCGGACCAGCCGCTGCAGTTTTACTGCGGCAGGTTGGCTCCCCTGCGCAAAACCACGTTACTGTACGTGATCTCGCGGGGGTGCCGATGCTCCTGGCCGACGCTTGTGATTACCACCAGCCACGAGCGATCGTGACCAGGAGACACAGAACAGGGACGAGTGTGTGTAAACACACACTTCCCTGTTCTGTTCTGACAGGAGTGACAGATCGTGTGTTCCTATTAGCTAGGAGCCACGATCCGTCACTTCCTCTAGTCAGTCCCCTTCAGTTAGAATCACCTCCCAGGGAACATAGTTAACCCCTTCACTGCCCCCTAATGTTAACCCCTTCACTGCCAGTGACATTTTTACAGTAATCAATGCATTTTTAATCACACTGATCGCTGTATTAATGCCGATGGTTCCAAACATGTGTCAAAATTGTCCTGTGTCCGCCATAATGTCACAGTCATGATAAAAATCGCAGATCACCGCCATTACTAGTAAAAAAATAATAATAATAATAAAAATGCTATAAATCTATCCCCTATTTTGTAGACGCTATAACTTTTGCGCAAACCAATCAATATACGCTTATTGCGATTTATTTTTTTACTAAAAATATGTAGAAGAATACATATCGGCCTAAACTGAGGAAAAAAATTGTTTTTTTTAATATATTTTTGGGGGATATTTATTATAGCAAAAAGTAAAAATGCGTTTTTTTCAAAATTGTCGCTATTTTTTGTTTATAGCGCAAAAAATAAAAACTGCAGAGGCAATCAAATACCACCAAAAGAAAGCTCTATTTGTGGGAAAAAAAGGACGTCAATTTTGTTTGGGTAGAACGTCGCACGGCCGTGCAATTGTCAGTTAAAGCAACCGAATCACAAAAAGTGCTCTGGTCAGGAAGGGGGTAAATTCTTCAGGGGCTGAAGTGGTTAAAGAAGAAGAAGATTGTAGAGTTGGCCTAGAAATTGTACTTATTTCTGTTATAAAACTGTTAAGAGAAGTAAAGGATTTTTTTTTAGATTTATACTTACCTAGGTGGATGCAGCATCGGTCCAATGCTGCATCTGTCCCCCAGGACCTCTGCACTGAAAACTGAGCGATCAACCATCGCCGATCGCTCGGTTTTCAGAGCTCTGTGAGCAAAGAGTGGGTGACTGTCAGTCACAGCTCTCTGCTCATCTCCTTCCTCGCTCATTGGAGCACTGAGCTGTGAAGGGGGCGGAGCGACTGTCTCTGAGACGGGTGACAGTCCAGGCACCTGGCAGATCTAGACTTCCATTGTAAGGATGACGCAGTGCCTGGACTGACATTGGTGTCGTCAGCACCACTCTCTGCTGAAAACGGGTCACAGGAGTGCAAAACTAATTGCACTCCTATGATCCATACAATTCCACTCCTGTGATCCATATAAATGCACTCCTGTGACTCCAGGCAGAAAAACACATATTAATACAGCTCTTCTGTACTACATCGTTAGTACATCTTTTAAAGTATTTTTTTAAATGCTAGCAGTATAAGCAGGGCTTTTTTTCTCAGAGAGTAGGTGCAGGAACACCCCCCTTCTGAGTCACCCCTTGTCTCCGCACCCTACCCACCTCCGAGCACTGTTACTTGATTCCACCCCCTACCCACCTCCCAGTACTGCCCCTTTTAGAATATACAGAGATAAGTATCATTTTGTGGTGCTAATTACAAAAGTAATTTGTATGGAACAAGAAAGGCAGTAAAATAGATTGCCTGCAGCAAGCAACAATTGACCCCCCAACCACAACAGATCCCCTACACAACAATAAACCCCCCTCCACAACAATTGACCCCCATGCAACAAAATACCACCCCAGCAGCTATAGACCCCCTGCAGCTAAAACTGATCTACCAGCAGCCAGAATCAATAAACCCTCTGGCAGCCAGCAAAAATATACCTTTCCCTCAAAAGTAGATCCCTCCCAGCAACAATTGACCCCCCAGCAACATAAGACCCCCATATTAACAGACCCCCCCCCCCACACAAAAAAAATAATTTCAGCAACAATAGATCCCCCAGCAGCCATCATCACTAAGACCCTCCAGTGCTATTACATACTGTACATTCAGTGGTAGGAGGTGCCGGAACTGCGTTCCCCCGCGTTCCCGCTGAAAAAAAGCCCTGAGTATAAGTATCTGAATTTGTTTTGATATGAGCCCTTTTCAGTCCCCATATAGCAGAGCTGGAGTATAAGAGGAAGAAGCAGTACAGGGAGCAAATCAGTTATTGTGTTGACAAGAAGCATGCAAACTAGAAAAGAATGAATTTCAGGGATATGTGCTGCTTCCTCACTGCCCATTCACAGACCAGGACTACCTGGGCTCAGAGGAGGTGGGTTGAATGACACTGGACATCTAGTGGCAGAAAAAATGTACCATGGGGAAAATCTCTAGAATGAAGGTGAATATTGTAGCAAAAAGTGTTCTTTTTTTACCTTTTTATGGGCTATTTATTTGAATTTTGGTATTTGGGGTTGGAATTTTTTAAGTTACTCCAGTTGAGAAGTCGAATTGAAAGCCTACAGTCTATGCATTAATTGCTTTAGTCACAGAATAAGTCTTATCCTCATCACACAGGTAATACTGGCAGAAATACTTAATTTAGAGCTTTCAAAGCAGCCGTTGATATCCCCGTCATTAGAAAATTTTTTCAGAACTTGTTTTTAACTGCTGAAAGGGGCCCAGAAGTTTGTTATAAGTGCTCAAGCCAATATTTGCCCACTGTTAACAATGACATTTTATTATAATTCTTATTACCTTGACAGTATTAAGCATGCATTGTTTTATTTTTCTATTTCATGTGCCACTAAATTAAAAAGATGTAAATTTTGCTTCCCCAAAACTTGAAACCCTAGCCCTTACATGTCTGAAGCCTGTTCCTGAATCCTGACACATATCTAATGATAGCTCTACTATCACTAGAATGTACTCTCACTCAACCCACAAGTTTAATGTAGTTGCATGAATCAGCCACATTATAATTATAGCAGGAGTCATTCCCCATCACTAGGTTGTATGAGGGGATGGAGGCTCTGGCATTGTACAATATTTTTTTACTAATGTTTCCTAGAACTGTTTTAAATGGCACCAGGACTGCAAAGGTTTAAGACCAACAACATAACATTTTCTAGCAGAATAGGTATATACAGGCTTACCCCACTTTAAGTACACTCACTTTACATACACTCGCGAGTACAGACATACCCGTGAGTGTACATAAAGTGGCTCACAAGTACAGACACTCCCACATCACACAGCTGCAATATGGCATGGGAGAGGCGGAGCTGCCGCCTGGAGTTGTCACCAGTGAAGAGGCTGCAAGGGAAGAGGCAAAGTTCCCCCCAGCCAGCCCAGAGTTGCCTGCCAGCTAGCCCAGAGTTTCCCACCAGCCACGTCCGCTAGCCAGCCCAGAGTTGCTGCCTAAACGTAAGTGGTTTACTGTACAGCACTGTACAGTACTATAAACCTCACTCCCTGACCCCCCCACTACAGCTCATAGCCATCCACTATAGGCCCTGATCCCCCCACTACAGCCCCTGACCCCCCTCTACAGCCCCTGACATGCCCACTACAGCCCCTGACCCCCCAGAAGTGAAAAAAGGTACAGTGCCTTGAAAAAGTATTCATACCCCTTGAAATTTTCCACATTTTGTCTTGTTACAACCAAAAACGTAAATGTATTTTATAGAGATTTTATGTGATAGACCAACACAAAGTGGCACATAATTTTAAAGTGGAAGGAAAATGATAAATGGTTTTCAAAATGTTTTACAAATAAATACGTGAAAAGTGTGGCATGCATTTGTATTCAGCCCCCCTGAGTCAATACTTTGCAGAACAACCTTTCACTGCAATTACAGCTGCAAGTCTTTTGGGGGATGTCTCTACCAGCTTAGCACATCTAGAGAGTGACATTTTTGCCTATTCTTCTTTGAAAAAAAGATCAAGCTCTGTCAGATTGGATGGAGAATGTCTGTGAACAGCAATTTCCAAGTCTTGCCACAGATTCTCAATTGGATTTAGGTTTGGGCTTTGACTGGCCCATTCTAACACATGAATATGCTTTGATCTAAACCATTCCATTGTAGCTCTGGCTGTTTGTTTAGGGTTGTTGTCCAGTGGGATGGTGGACCTCTGCCCCAGTCTTTTGCAGACTCTAGCAGGTTTTCTTCTAAGATTGCCCTGTATTTGGCTCCATCCTTCTTCCCATCAACTCTGACCAGCTTCCCTTTTCCTGCTGAAGAAAAGCATCCCCACAACATGATTCTGCCACCACCATGTTTCACGGTGGGGATGATGTGTTCAGTATGATGTGCAGTGTTCATTTTCCAGCACACATTGCTTTTTGCTTTTAGGGCAAAATGTTCAATTTTGGTTTCATTTGACCAGAGCACCTTCTTCTACATGTTTGCTGTGTCCTCCACATGGCTTCTCTCAAACTGCAAATGGGAGTTTTTATGGCTTTCTTTCAACAATGGCTTTCTTCTTGCTACTCTTCCATAAAGGCCAGATTTGTGGAGTGCACGACTAATAGTTGTCCTGTGGACAGATTCTCCCACCTGAGCTGTGGATCGCTGAAGCTCCTCCAGGGTTACCATGGGTCTCTTGGCTGCTTCTCTGATTAATGCTCTCCTTGCCCGGCCTGTCAGTTTAGATTTATATTAGAACCTAGATTTAGGTTTGCAGTTGTGCCATACTCTTTCCATTTTCGGATGATGGATTGAACAATGCTTCGTGAGATGTTCAAAGCTTGGGATATTTCTTTATGACCTAACCCTGCTTTAAACTTCTCCACAACTTCATCCCTGACCAATACATTTATGTTTTTGGTTGTAACATGACAATATGTGGAACATTTCAAGGGGTATGAATACTTTTTCAAGGCACTTGTATTGTTTGTATTGCTTCACTTTAAGTACATTTTTGTTTTACATACATGCTCTGGTCCCATTCTGTACTTAAAAAATGGGGTATGCCTGTATCACTGCATAATTTAGAAAACTGCTTCTTATATAAAACCCACATTGTTATGTTCTAATTAGGGATGCACCATTACCGGTATCAGTGGCGATACTGAGTATTTTCACGAGTACTTGTGAAAATGCACCTGATACAGAAACCGATATTTTGCAGTGCAATTTGCGTTCATATAAAATGAATGCATGCGATTTGAACAGGAATGCGGTGCAATTCCTGTCCAAATCGCATGTGATTCCCCCGCCGCTCCTGTGTGTGTGTGTGTATATATAGAAAGGGAAGCACCATCTAGAGGGCAGTTTATTAAAAATGTTTTAACTCACATTAATTACATACTGTATCTGGTCAAATGCAAAATCTTTGTCCCGGTCCTGCTGATGATAGCAAATCATGGCTTCTGGAGGTGCTCACAGAGGTGGAGGAGATGTACAGGTGGTCTGTCTCCAAGCTGACATCACTTCCGCCCTATACCCACAGGGTTCCTGGAATTTCTCCTCCAGCCCTGTAAGCATCTCCAGCGGCCGTGATTGTCTATCATCAGCGGGACTAGGGCACTATGCAGATTTTGCTTTTGACCAGATATCTACTTAATGTGAGTTATACATTGTTTTTTTATAAACTATTACCACTACCAACCACTAGATGCCACTTCCCTTTCTATACACACACGTAGGAGCGGTAGGGGAAATCACATGCGATTCGGACAAGAATTGGACCGCATTCCTGTTCAAATCCCATGCAATTCTTTGCAGTACGATTTGCGCCCATTTATTTTGTATTGACACAAATTGCACCGCGAAGTATCCGTACTCAGTATCGGCAAGTACTTGACCGAAAGTATCGGCACTCATACTCGCCGATAATAAACCAGTGTCGGTGCAGCCCTAGTTCTAATACAATACTATGACATTACTAACATCAGTGAAGGGACATTTCTTTGGGTGCATGCACCAAAGTAAATACTGCGGTCTTCATTTAGTTGGACTCCCATTGCTCAGTAAGCCTATACACAACAAACTTAATTGACCTTTGTCACTGACACAGGTTGTCCTGGACATACTGTACATCTAGACTAGCACTGCAGTGCAGCTTTCCAAACTCTGGGACATACCTCTGTATAGCTCATGTGTAATCACAATGGCACTGAACCTTGCTGTGTGCCATAGACAAGAGTAAGTGCCACCATTAACATTCCGGCACTCAGAATCAAGGTGTTTATGTGAAGGCAGACGTATTTGCCTTAAGCGAAGGACCTTAACATGTTCTTACAGAATGTACAGTTTTATATTTAACTAAGAAGTAGTTACATTAATTAGTTAGAAGCATTTAGGCTGTACATTTGCTTTACATAAGAAAAAATATATATTCATAAGCATACCAAGAAAACTGCAGTAAGTACAAAATGTCAAAAAGGTTAAAATTGTAAAAGAACGCATGTAAGAATAATCTATTTATTAGATGATACCGTAATATACTTTATACAGTATATTTTATTTTTCTAACGTCTACGCGTTTTCTTCCTGAATAAAGAACCAAAGATAATACTGATGTTAGTGATTTGGATATAGGTCAAATGAAATAATGCAGTGAACCATATATGAGTTAAGATCTTATAGGTATTCCTGTGATGAAATAAAATTATTGGTGACTCTACTTGATCTGTGACTGTTGTTATCATCAACTGTTTACACTGTTCTGTTTTATTAAAATGCAGTCTGTGCTGAGTTACTTATATTTTTTTAATTTGTAGCAAATCATTTTTGTAAGGACAAGGAAACCATAGTTTACTGCAGGCTTCAAATAATAATTTCAAATATGCACGTAAAATGTATGTATCTGTACAAAACACGAGGCTTCCATGTGAAATTATATGTTAGGCTAAGGAAAACTTACCAGAGATTTAGCGATTTTTCAGTAGATATTCTGAACAAGAGGATGGCCTATATATATACACAGCCTGCTATTTGCAAGAGATGTACAGTATCTATTTTGAGGATTGCCTGCAAAGTGCAGTGCATAAGTTACAGTGTACTGTCTGAAGTGCACATCATCTGCAGCAATGATTTTTTAACTTGCTGCAAAATCTTGGTGGACAATGAGTCATTTATCCATATTATGTTCTATAAAATATAGGTCATTTTACCTTGCACATGCTGCATCAGAGATCTCTATGAAATCAATGGCTGGTTGGATCCATCTGCTTTAACCGCTGCATGAGGCTATGTATAAATGCAGGAAAACCTCCACTCACCTCTGACATTGAAATTTTTATAGATAGGCAACTCCTATCCTCATATTGATTAGTGGTTCCAAATTATTAATAGCTACTGCAGTAGGGAACAGACGCAAAAGATACACTCTGCATCTTTCCAAGTAACTGTTCTGCTTTATTATGACGCAATTGAAGGTTTTTATACACATGATTACGTAGGTATCACATTAATATTACAATTGTACGTTTATGGTAACAAGGGGCGTAACATAGATAGACTAATTCTAATCGGGACTCAAAAGAATGCAAACATGTAACAAAAACATTATTAGTGCCATGTGCACAGTGAGGGCAGTGTGCAATACATACAAAATGGAATACAATTATATACAGAACTTACAAATTTCCTTTACAACCTCTAAACTGCTGTATTCACAAAATGCAAATCTTTGTTGGTACACACATTGGCAGGTAAAAACTGCACAAATGTTTTCCCGTACCTACCGTTGCTGTTTTTATACAGGAACCTCCATTCAAATTTAAGGTGAACAAAGGATCCCTCGCATCTGGTTGTAGCCGTTGGGGGCTGTCAAAGTAGATGGCTATATTCAAACTTGAAGTTTATGGGGCTTGACATATGTGGACATAAAGCTTTATATAAAGTAGTTTGTAAAAGACAAGAAATCACACTATGACAAGGGTAACATTTTGAACATTTCAAGAAACGTATTCAACAGACATTAACTGCAACAGTCATACCCACTGGCTTATTAGCTAGAAAGTGTGCCTTGTCTTCACCCTGTGTGAACCTTTCAAGTGATAGCTTACCTACTACTCAGTTATAATGAAACAATGGCTAACTGAGTACATGTAGTCATACAGATGTACCTTTTGTATGGCTAAGTGTACTCAGCTAGCCCTTGTTTCTTAAGCAACCCTTAATATTAGCTATGTATATATATATATATATATATATATATATATATATATATATATATATATATATATATATAGAGAGAGAGAGAGAGAGAGAGAGAGAGAGAAAGAGAGAGAGAGAGAGAGATAATATCATAGTTAGACTTGTTATGAACATTGTAAATGTTGCCAGACGTAACACAATAACTTTTTCATTAAGGTATATAATACCTTAGTTGAAATCTAATTAAAACTGTTTTAACTATAAAAATAATATCCTTCACTAAAGGACATTGCTATAAATCCAGCATAAAAGCAATAGCTAGCCTCAGGTAGTGATTTTCTCTACTTTGTGTTAATAGTAAAGTTATTTACTGTACATTTTATGCTAGTGGAAAGCATCCTTAATATTTTAAATGGTCATTATTCCTAATAGTATGCATATCATCTCATTAATGCATGTGTATTATAGCCGTAATTTGAAAGGACAAGGCTATAAAAAAGATCAGCTAAAGCCATATCTGTGGATTCCTGCCAGATATGGAGTTCAATCAATCATAAGTTGCATAGACAGATTCCTACATTCATTTAAGGGTAGGTAACCAGTGAATTGCTCTGTGCAAGTCTTGTATACTGTATAGCAGGGATATGCAATTAGTGGACCTTCAGCTGTTGAAAAACTACAAGTCCCATCATGCCTCTGCCTCTGGGTGTCATGCTTGTGGCTGCCAGAGTCTTACTATGCCTCATGGGACTTGTAGTTCTGCAACAGAGGGAGGTCCGCTAATTACATATCCCTGCTGTATAGTATCTTTCTAGTCTTCTTAGTAATACTATAGATAATCTTGGGGCTTTATTCCCCAAAATGTAATGATTTTAAAGAAGCTTCATATAGTGAATATTTTCAGTATTTCGGAGTTTGTGTTAATTGGTCAGGTAACTAGACCAGTGCAACAGAACGGGTATCGATAAACTTTAGATGTGTGAAAACGGTAGTATAATCTTTGCATATTAAAACACAGTTACACTATAATAAAGGAGACCGTGTGCTTCTAGAGATACTACATAATGTTGGTAAGATGTTGGTCAGATGGAAGGTGGTTAAAAAAACTCATACATATATACATACTGGAAGCAGATGGATACAGGAGATATCTTGGCTACTGGTGTTTTAAATACCATTGAGAGAACTGCACAAAACTTGTGGACAGTGAGGACAATGCAACAACTAGACTAGAGAACCAAAACTAAAAGGATGAGGTGCTACAGATACAACACACCGCTCAAACTTATCCGGATTCCTGTAAGACCAAATACATTTTCTTTAAGGGTAGCAGTCTAAAATTATTACTTGATGTTATTTCTTTATGTTCTGTTTGCTTATTACCTAATATTGCATAGAAATGGAAGTGGTATGAGACATATCTCTCCTTACAATTACCACTGCTACTAAGGTCTGTTATACAGGATGTGCGTCTCAGAAGAGTGCATTTACTCCAAGACACCAGCCTGTGGAAAAAGCAATAGCCTTTCTCTTGATTTGTGTCAGTGGTGTAAATAGGAAAGGGTAGCATGGGCAACTACCAATAGGACACAAAAGATAAGGGTTGTGTCGTCTTACTGAAACAAATCAACCTGATTATTACATCTATTAGATTTGTATCAGAAATGTGTGATTGGCTGTTTGGGAGTGTCAAGCTGGGGTTGTTTGTACAAGCTTTGCTTAATGTATTTTTATATTAATGTACAAACTTATAATACCACTTTGTAGGTTTAAAAGTCACTTTGCTCTAAGGAGGACCACGGTGGATAAATCTAGCATCCCTAGGTCTTCTTTGACAGCCAGGGTAATGTTGTGAACTAAGATTCCTTGTTTTCTTCACTAAATTGATTTAAACCAAAACATGCAGTATTTTTGAGAATTTGAAAGTGCACAAAGGAGAAGAATCAACTGAAACATTTACAGCAAGCCATGGATGTTTTCAAAGGTTAAGTGGGAGATTCAACCAAAATAATCGGAGTATTAGTGGGGAGGCTGCAAGTGCAGATGTGGAAGCAGCTGGAAAATTTGTGGTTGAATTTAATAAAATCATCGAAAAAGGTGGCTACTATCCAGAGCAGAAACTGGACTTTTCTGGAAAAAATGCCCGAAAGGTCCTACATACACAAAGAAGATAAAACAATGCCGGTTTTAAGGCTTTTAAAGACAGGGTCACATTGTTGTTGGGTGGAAATGTTGCTGGGTTCAAGTTAAAGCCTCTCCCCATCTATCGTCTACAGAACCCACATGCATTGAAGCAGGTTAGTAAGCAAACACTGCATGTTTATTATCGTGCAAATAACAAAGCATGGATGACACAAGCTTTATTTTTTCATACGCTCGGTCAAGCGTTATTGTCAGCAAAAGGTGTTCCCTTTAAAATTATCCTTCTGCTTGATAATGCCCCAGGCCACCCCCAGCATCTTGATGACCTACATTCAGATGTAAAGGTAGTGTATCTGCCTAAAAACACAACTGCTATCCTACAACCCATGGATCAGGGTGCAATAGCAACATTCAAGGCCTACTATTTGCACACCACCTTTTTCAAAGCTGTAGCAGCAAGTGAAAATGATGAAGTTACCCTTTGTGATTTTTGGAAAGCTTACAACATTTTACCTGCACAAAAACATTGCATCAGCTTAGGAGGGAGTAACGGAAAAGTGTATGCAGGGTATATGGAAAAGATGCGTTTTGTGAACGATAGAGAAGGGTTTAATGAAACTAAAATGTTGAAGTTATAAATCTAAAAAGTGTGCAACTTGCTAACATGCTTGACTTAGATGTTGAAGCGACAGATATTAAATAGTCAGTGGAATTTGTTGAGTTAGAGCTAAGTAATGAAGATTTAATAGAGATGGAATCACAGCAGCACTTAGAACAGGAAGAGGAAGAATAGGAGGAAACAATGAAAGAAGTACAAAAGAAGTTCACAGTCAGGGGTTAGCTGGTATGTTCTCAAAAGTAAATGCAGCTTTTTTACAATTAGAAAGTATGGACCCAAATGTTCCTTCGCTGAAGTGGAACGACAGATGAGGGAACATATGTGATGTTATCGTGAAATTTATGTTGAAAAAAATAAAATTACAAAGCAGAGCACCCTAACAGAATTCTTCCTGCAAGCTACCCTTACAAGTTCTATCATTTCCTTGCTTCCTTCCTGCTGGTAACTCCAATGATGACACTGATGACCCTGCTGGTAATTTCAATGATAACACTGATGACCCTGAAGCACTGTCACCCTTTGAAGGATTTGATGACTAAAATGTTACTCAAAATGTCTACTGTATACGTTTACTTTTTGGGCACTGTACATCATTGTATCATGTACAGTACAGTATTTTTGTTGTTTATATTTTTGTGTTCTGTACTTGCAAATTAAAACAATGTTATTGAGTTGGAGTTTTGTGTTTAGACCTTTTTTTTTTTCAGAATACAGTACAGTACAGTAGTTATGAATGCTTAAAATATTGATTACTTTTGGCTCCCTGTTTAACGACCAATTCGTTTAATGTCCTGGTCGCTTGAACGGAACCTGGTCATAAAGTGAGGAGTACCTGTATTGAAAATCTTGGAAAGCTGATTCCAAAAAGTCCATAAGGCGCTCACAGACCTAGCAAAATGCATCTTGAAAGAAAATAAGCTAGGTGCGCATGCGCGCGGGCATGGGAGCGGACATATTCTGACCTGCTCTGCACGCCGATGAGCTTTCCAAGCAACAACTAGCCAGTGGGGAGCCGAAAAGCCTGCAGCGTCAACGAGGATCGCAATATGCAAAGGCGAGGAGGGGGGACAGCCAAAAAGAAACCCCTGACATCCAGCTACTCATTCCGTTCGGGGAATACATCAGGAGGGACTCCCCCTTCCAAGATGGTGTCGGGCCGAAGGATGAAGACAAACACAGCAAAGCAGGTGGGAGCCAGTGTGACCAGGCCCTCCCTGCACAGAGAGTCTCTCCCCACATTACAGCGGTCGCCCAAACAGATAAAGTGCCTGATCCCTTCTCCTTCCAATCGCAGGAAGACATAGCACAATCGCAGAAGGGTGAGTCTCCACCATACTATCTCTCCCCCTCCCATACTTATCAGGGGGAGGGGATGGACAGTGCAGATTCCCCAGCTTCCTCCATGGAGAGGAATATGGCTGAAATAGCTGAACTTGCTCTGAGCCAAAACAGCACAGGGAGTGACCCCCCTCCCCCACCTCCAGCACCATATTCAGGATTCTCTGTCCTGTTAGCTTGCTTTTCAGCATTGCTGCAGCAAGAACTGACTAAAGCTTGCCAATCAATTACAGCAGAAATGAAACATGACTTTAATGACATAGGGGAGAGACTGGACACTATCGAATCAAAAATGGATGGCACAGTGTGGAGGGTTAACCAGAATTCGAGCATGATATCCTCACTACAGGACCAATTAGATCAAGCTAAAATCGAAGATCAGGAAAATAGGTCCAGGCGCTATAATTTCAGAATACGCGGCCTACCGGAAGTGGTGACTGACTTAGAAGATGCAGTACATGTCCTTATGCAGGATTTGATCCCGGACATCTCACCACATCACCTGGAAATCGATAGAGTAGATCGAGCTCTGACGGCCCCAAGACAAGACGGTCTGCCTAGAGATGTTATAGTCAACCTGCATTTCTACAGAATCAAAGAAAAAATAATGTCCACAGCCCGCGGTAGGGTGAAATTTCCCTGTTGGGCCATCCCATACAAATATTTGCGGACATCTCACAGGTGACTATCCAAAAAAGACGGGCTCTGAAACCATTATTGGCGCAGCTTACTAATCGTCAAATCAAGTACCGTTGGTCATTTCCCTTCCGCCTGTCATTCATCCTTAAAGGAAAGACATATTCTTTTGCCAACTTTTCGGATGGAGAAGACACTCTCATGAGCTTAGCTTTGATTTCCAGAGAATCACCTCACCCCAAAGCACAACAAGAATCAGACCGCCCAGTCTCGCCTCTGTGGGAACGCCAGCAATATTCTTCCAAGAGAAGACCCCCTGTTGCAGGACCAGATGGATGACAGAGAAGATTCTTCATTTGAGAAGCAACCTCACACAGTGACAGTTGATATCACTGTGAGCCTGTTTAAGGCTCCCCTTCAGTTATTTGGGACTCGCAGTGTTGGCTATAGTTTGGCCAGTTTGGTTTGCCTTTAAGGCTTCAATGTGACTACCTTATTTCTGGAGGGTTATAAACCCCTCTTTTAAAGAGGGAATTAGAGTTAAATGAGCTATACATGATGATTATTATAGCGGTTATGCAGATATGATAGAGACTGCTCCGCCTAGCTTAGTTTAGCCTAGTTTGGTTTAAGTAAGTTGAATACAGGATCAGTTAGATTAGCTTACCACCCCCCACCATTAGTACTATGTTCTATATGTAAAGTGTTGTGGCGGAAACGCATGCCACTTGCTGGTGAGCTTGTCGTCACCTATAAGATGATGACAACCTCGCTCAACCTGATGGAGACTAAGGTCTCCCGGACCTTCATGAATATGCTTGTATTATTATATCAGTTCTCAATGTTTCTTATTCTAGGGGTAACAGGTAGACATTGGTCCAGTTTACCTTATCCCAACACTAATTTTCTATTCTTTCTTCTTTTTGTCTTTCTCTTATCCTTGAGTGCACCCCTACTTCTGAAAGTTGAAGAGATCCATCGAAGCCATCACATCTCGGAGGAGATGTCGGACATCTGCAACAGGTGAGTACATTCTGCCGAACCATAATGCTAAGTTCCCTCCGATCCCTTACTCAAATACTAACACATAATGTGCAGGGACTAAATTCCCCTACTAAAAGTACTAAGGCCTTTCAAAATTACTATAAATTAGGTATAGATTTTCTTCTCCTCCAAGAAACACATTTTTCATGCACCTCAGCCCCCAGATTCCTAAATTCCAGATATCCCACATTTTACTTATCGAGCGGCCCAGATAAGAAAAGAGGAGTCGCGATATGTATTGTGAAGAGGGTTACGTTTACCCCCACTACAGTCATAAGGGATAAGGAAGGAAGTTATATCATGGCGGCGGGGAAAGTAAATGAAATATCACACTCATTTCATATTATGCCCCCAATACGGGTCAAGTTGGATTTTTTTGAAGCCATGCTCACAATACTGAGGCCACACATACATGGTCAAGTTATAATTGGAGGTGATAGTAATGTCTCCCTAGATCAGGCCCTTAATAGGACAAATACGCATAAACCTAAGGTGAAACACATCCCCAAACAAGGTATCAAATTAGCCCGGATTTTACACTCCCACGACCTTATAGATACTTGGAGGGACCTTCATCCTATGATTAGAGACTATACACATTACTCTCAGGTCCATAAAACGTACTCCCATATAGACCATATATTTACACAATCATCACTCTTCCCCTCTATTGAATCGGCTCACATTTTGCCCACTTCATGGTCAGACCACTCACCGGTACAAATAACACTAACAGACTTGTGGACGAGACCAAAGCCCTCAACGTGGCGACTTAATGCCTCACTACTTAATGATCCAATCATATATACTGAGATAGAAAAAGCCCTACAACAATACTTTATAGACAATCGCGCAAGCGACACATCCCCTAGTATTAACTGGGCAGCACATAAGGCCACCATTCACGGCAAATTGATCCAAGTAGCTTCTAGAAATAAACATAATAATGCTCAGAAGATTCAACAGCAGGAAGAAGAGTTACAACAGGCAGTTCAGGAACAAAAATCTAACCCGTATCTAGATCTGAGACATAAAATAGACACAGCACGAACAGCATTGAATCTTAGTCTCACCACTAAAGCCGAGAAATATCTACGATGGTCTAGACATCTTTTTTATACCAGGGGAGATAAACCTTCCACACTCCTAGCTAGAAAACTCACCCCGCGACCGTTCAACCCTGCCATGCCGAGATTACGGACGCAGGATGGGAAATTCACCCAAAATCCTCAAGTGATGCTTGAAGAATTTTCAAAGTTTTTTACCAAACTTTATAAGAAACCAAATCCATTCCCTACGACCCAGGCAGATACATTTTTCCAAGATATTCTCCTACCGCAAGTAGCACAGGAAGATATAGAACTAATGGAAGAAGCTTTTACAGAGGGGGAAATCTTGGCAGCCATTAAAAGCTTGAATCCCACAAAAGCACCCGGCCCTGATGGATTCATGGAACATTATTATAGAAAATATGCAGCTAAATTGACACCACATTTGTGCTCCTTCTTCAATGCACTACAAAAGGGGGCCCCCCTAGTTACACATGAAAATGAGGCTTTTATACACGTTATTCCTAAACCAGGAAAAGACCATGGAGATCCCGCTAATTATCGCCCGATTTCGCTCATTAATGTGGATCTTAAATTGATGACCAAAGTGATAGCGACCAGAATGAACACCTTTTTATCCAATTATATTCATCCAGATCAGGTGGGATTTGTGCCCAATCGACAGGCCCCAGACCAAACCCGACAGGTAATAGACGTTATAGCAGCACTTAATTCAAATTGGGATAAACAAGGCACACGGAAGGGCATGCTATTATTTTTAGATCTTTGTAAAGCGTTCGATTCGGTGACGTGGGATTACATTCACTACACATTGAGGAGATATGGATTTGGGTCTCATTTTATGACTATACTACAGGCATTATATAGTGCACCTACGGCTAGACTCCAGATAAAAGGCTATACATCACACACCATAGATATACATAGGGAGACGAGGCAAGGATGCCCTCTGTCTCCTATTCTATTTATAATGGCACTAGAACCTCTAGCAATTAAGTTAAGAAATCACCAGGACATAAAAGGTATTTATTGTGGCGATGGGAACAGAAATGTGCCCTTTTCGTGAATGATATTTTAATGTTCCTCTCATCCCTGGTTACATCTCTTCCCAATCTTTATCAAGTACTACATCGCTATACAGCTTTCTCGGGTCTCACAATTAATCACTCCAAATCCGAAGCTCTAAATTTAACCCTAGAACCGCAAACTGTACAATTACTTCAAAAGTCATTTCAGTTTAAATGGCAAAGAGAAAGACTTCCATATTTGGGAATCTTTATAACTCCTGCTCTACAGACCCTGTATCGGGCTAACTATCCCCCCATCTATAGAAAACTGACAGTGGATCTTTTGAGATGGGTCAAAAATCCGCCGTCGTGGTTCGGTAGACTGTATTCCTTAAAAATGAATCTTTTACCGAGACTGTTGTTTTTGTTTAGAACTCTTCCGATAGCTATCAACAAACCTGATCTAAAGGTTCTCCAGAATAAGATGATGAAATTTATTTGGGGGGAGACAAGACCCAGGGTGAATAGGCGAACCCTTTATACTCCCAAAACGTCTGGGGGTTCCGGACCTGGTCAAATATTTTGAGGCAGCTCAATTGGCCCAATTAATTCATTCTCACTCCTTGCAAACTCAACCATCCTGGATGAGAATGGAATCATTCCCCTATCCTACAAAACCGATTAGTCACTTGATGTGGCTTCGTATGAAAGACAGACCAACTATAATGTGCCCTATACTATCTTTCTCATTGAGTCTATGGGAAAGATTGCAGAAGCCTTTTGCTTTTCGTTCAATTCAATCTCCCTTAGCCCCATTAATGAGTAACCCAGATTTCACCCCGGGTCTTAATACTCATAGGAGAAAAAGAAAAATATTACAGCGCACACATGCAAAAAAAATTCACCTCCAGCAAGGCTTGTTTAAAAACACCTAAACATTCTCAAAAAGACATTTTCAAAAATATGGGGATTTGGTCACACCATATTGCTATATGGTGCTAAGCCCACTTACTGCGACAAAGTACCCCATGATTAGTGGGTCCTACACTATCCATAGATTTGTGAGATCCTGCTTCTCTGAACCATGAGAGCTACACTCTTCTAAATGGGAGAATTTTAAGGTCTCCACCTATGACACAAGTGGACACTAATGAGAGGTACTTAATGAGGGAATAGGATGCTCCTATCCCAAAAGGATTTGGTCAGAATCCATACAATACACAAACAAGATATTTGGGGGGCACACCTTCACATTAAAGCTGGTGCAGCCATAAGACCATACAATAGAAGAAAAATATTACAGCGCATACATGCAAAAAAACATTCACCTCCAGCAAGGCCAGCTTTAATGTGAAGGTGTGCCCCCCAAATATCTTGTTTGTTAATACTCATAGGTTCTCATGGTGGACCAACAAGGGTTTGATACGTATTGCAGATATGTGCGACCATAGAGGTATCTTATCGAAACAAGATCTCATAGAAAAACATCAATTACCCAATACAGAATATTATCATTATCTTCAGTGCACTACTTGAAGACTTTACAGCGTAAGTCTGACATCACGACTTCCACCCCAATGGAATATCTGTGCAGATCTTTCGATAAGCATACAGGCCACATATCAAAAATATACAGTATATTGACCTCTAAGATGGAAAAATTATTTTATATGCAAAAGTGGGAACAGGATATAGAAGTAACACTGGATATGGACACATGGTTTAAAATGGCACTCGCCGCCTCAAAAGCTTATATAAATACCTCCCTGATAGAGGCAAACTATAAAGTCCTATTGCGGTGGTATATGGTTCCAGCGAGAATTGCGATATACGTTCCTAACGCCTCCCCACTATGTTTCAAGGGATGTGGTAAGGACGGCACAATATATCATATATGGTGGACCTGCCCTAAAGTCAGACGATTTTGGATACGCATCTATAATTTTATCTACTCTCTTACACAAGTGAATGTAACTAAATCACCGCAACAGGTGTTACTGGGGGGCCAAGTGGATGGAGTACCTGGGCACACAAAGAAACCCATTTCTTTCATCTTTACAGCATCTAGGATTGCGGTTGCTAGGTCTTGGAGAAAGCCCTTGATCCCCTTTGACTTAGTGAAAGCGAAACTAACGTGGATCATGATTAATGAACGCCTCTCAGCAATTCTATTGGACAAACAACCAGCTTTCGATAAGATTTTGGAACCGTGGCTGACCTATATGTCTACGGGATTATGAGAGGTTAATAGATCCTAATAAAGATCTACAGGGGTGCACTCAAACCTCCCCCCCACCCTTTCTCTTCTATCCCTCTCCTATCTTCTCTCTCTCTTCTTACCTTTTTATCGCAGGATTTCCAGGCTATTGTTTAATGTTGTTAGCCTGGTACTTTATGAGAAAGTCCAAGATTGGGCATAAGGTTTGTTAATTCTAAGGCGGAGGGGGTATGTCTGGGCTCCTTCCCTCTACAATGAGATCCCAAAGGGGGTGGCTGTGCTGGACCCTGGCCCTTTACCTTCTCTCCAAAAAGTATACAAGTGATGTGGAGATTGTTCTAGGAACAACGAATATATATAGATGGACAGCTATATCTCCAAATGTATGACACCTTATATTTTACGTAAATCTGTATGTGAGTGGAAATGATCAGAATCGGAAGAGAGTAACCAGACAGCCTTGTCCACCTCATGCACAGATAGTGGAGATGATATCATCTATTTGTATAATTCCAACAGGCCATGTTGGCTGAGAGATATGTTTGTATTTCTTAAAACTTATGGAATGTATACTGTATTTTTCTATCTGAAAATTTCAATAAACATTATTGGAAAAGAAAGAAAGAAAATAAGCTTGGATAATGGTCTGTTTGAGTCACCTAGAGATAGTGAAGCTAGAATCTGGTGTACCCTTGAGGGAACCATCTGGGATGTCAAAAAGGGAATAAGTCTGAAGGAAGCAGTAGCTGAGAGACATTCACGGCCCAAACCACATGCAGACAATGCAAGGACATCTTTTGATGAACTGGGATTGGGCAAAAGAATAATATCCAGGCTAAGGTGAAAGGCCAAAATTACCTTAGGTAAGGAAGAAGTCCTTGGTCTCAACATCATCATGTCCTTGTGCAAAACTAGAAAGTGTTATTTGCAAGATAAAGCCACTAGTTAAGACAGTATTCATCAGGGGTAATGACTACAAGAAACACCACCTGGTGGATGAGGGTAGAGAGGAATGTCCCTTATTGGTTCAAAGGGTGGTTCTTGAAGCACAGAGAAAACCAGGTTCAGGTCTCACAGAGTTACAGGGGAGTGAATGGTGGGAGATGCATGGGGGACTCCAGTCTTTTATTCTAAGAATGGAAGGTCAATTGTCTGTGAAACAATATAGTCCTTGCAGAGCTTTGACTCTTGGTGCTGCTGAAAGCTAAACACTGGTCCAGACCCAGCTGAAGAAAAGAGAGGGTTGAAACCTAGAGACTCTCACCTAGTGAAATACACTTTCCCTGTACCATGATAGACCTTGCAAGAAGTAGGCTTTCTAGCTTTTAACATCATGGGAATCACTGATTCAGTGATGCCCTGTCTATCAGAACTTAATCTTCTACAGCCATGCCGTTAAAGCCAGTAACCAAGAAGAAGGATGGTAGGTTGGTCCTTGAGAAAGCACCCATAAACCATTCACCTTGATTCTTAAAGGTTGGTGCACCAGATCCACCTGGGCCAATCTGGAGTTAATCTAATGCTATCAGTTGTTTACTTGCAATGTAATTAGTTTTTTTTTTCATTAGCACACAGGTACGATTTATGCAAATGTCTTTACCTTAAATACGTATATTACGATCTGTGTGAAAGTGCAAGGATAAATATGAGTGTTTATTTCAAATGTTACTGTCTTAAAATAGATTTGAAGCCTTTGGCCAAAAACATCGCATTTCAACAATGGTTCTCTAATGGAAAAATAATCTATGTACGAAATGATTACTCCAACATCCCTTAAGACACAGCTGCCCTTGAAAGAATTTGAGATAGCTGAAAATAATTACTTTGGGAAGACTTAATATTTGATTTTCACAATATAGGGTATGCCACTGTGTAACTATTAGGCCTGAAAGAAAAGGAAATTTTGTTACAATATTGATCAATAAAATGTCAGAAAGCATCTATTAAATAACAAACATAATGACCATGTTTTTATCCTGGCAGAAAGTTTGCACATTTGTTTTCTTTGAAGTATTTATAATTCCCATTTTACTTGCTTTAAGAAAAACAATCTTTGGATAAATTTTGTCTGGAATTTTTCTTTTTTTTTACTATTTGCTGCCTAATTACAGCAGATGAAGTCAGTCACTGTGTACGGAGGTAGGGAGGTGTGCAAGTGTGCAAGGTTTAAGGGTGTGTATGTGCACCATGCAGGGTTCAGGAGTTTAAAGGGCTCAGAGTGCAGGGGTTTAGGAGTGCATAATGCACAGTGTAAAGGGGCGAAGAGTACATATGACCAGAGTGGAGGGGTGAAGTTTGTATGCCCAAATGATGGGGGTCAGCATTGCGTATCACAGGATCTGGCTCATATAAAGCACAGTATACAGGCGGAAACAGTGCATATGCACAGAGTGCAAGAGTCAGGCACACATCAAACACAGTGTACAGGGTCAAGAGTGTGTGCATGCAGAGCGCAGCAGTCAGTAAAGTGTACTCAAAAAGTGCAGGGGTCAAGAGTGTGTAACACAGTGTAGGGATCAGGAGTGCATAAGGAAAGAGGGCAGGTGTCATGTACCTTATAGCAGAGCCTGACATGCAGAGGGAGGCCTTCTTACTGCCCCGGCTCAAGGGCCACTGGTAATGAGACAGTGGCCGTGAGAGCACAGCAAGGTATGAGTGCCTGTAAGTTGTCAAGCCATATAGGTAAGGAGCAGGTGCTTCACCAGAGATAGGTCAGATGGCCAAAACAGCATGTGGCAGCAGAAGCAGCAGACCCCGAACTTGGCAGACCGCAAGCAGGCAGTTGCTTGGCTAGCAGATGTCTGGTCATAAGTGCAGAAGAGGCTAGCAGCATGTGGCAGGTGAAAGACCAGCAGGGACCTGGTAAGTAGCATGCAGAGCTGAGCAGACAGATAACTAAATGCATGGTCAGATGAGCCAGTAGAGCAACAGATGGTTGGGTACAAGCATAGACGGCAGGAGGGAGATTGGTCAAGGTACAAGCAAAGGTCAGCAACACTGGAGCAGGCAGATGAGCAGGAGGCAAAGCAGAAGCCAGAGATAAGCCAAGGTCAGGGCAGGTAGTGTTCAAGCATGGTCAGGACAAGCCGGGTCAATCACAGAAAATCAAACACAGGAACAGATGCAGGAACACAGGGAGAGCTGTAGTGCAGACAGCACTGACTAGTACAACTAATGCACTTAAATAGTCAGTTTGGTGCCAGTGTTAGCAGTCAAATGAGCACCCACAGGCCTGCACCTGCACATCTGTATGCACCTTGAAACTTCATCTGTACTTAGGCCAGTGCATTCCTGACAGCAGGAGTCAGCAGTGTAAAGGTCACATTGTCAGGAGTACATAGTACGCAGAGTGCAGGGGTTTAGGGGTGTGTAACACACAGGACCAGGAGTGCATAAACCACAGTCCATGGAACAGGAGAGCATAATGCCCAAAGTACTAATGTCAGAAGCGTAACACTCACAGTGCAGGGAAGGGTTATGAGTGTGTAACTCACAGAGTGCAAGGGTGTGCCATAAGACAGCAGGAAGTCCTTCTCTTCCTCCTGCTGCTGTGCCTCCAGTGCCCGGTCCAACACATCATGTAGTGTGTGTTCCAGGGAGAAACACCAGAGGGATTGTGTCACTGATCCATGCCTTATTGTGGCTCACCATTCTGGTGACATTCTGAAGAAATTAACTTCCACATGCTAGTAGAAGTCGGGCATGGTCTTCTGGGTGTAAAAAGGACAGCTGGGTACCTGTCACTGTGATATTGCATTGATCAGACTCAATTATCTGGAACAGGAGTGCTGTAAATTGACATGCTGTATTTTTCCAAGTTGCCATTGAGAGCATTGGCTTCGGCATGGCTCTAGGCATGGAGGTGACTTGATGCATATTTTTTTCTTCCACTCCAGCACCTGGGGAAGGGACACAGGCCTGGTCCTGAATGTAGCTAGAGATGACAGGGTAGGGTTAGGAGACTTTGAGCGCTGTTGAAGTCTATGCTTGGTCCTAATAAGTGTAGCTCCAGGCTGACCCTCTTGACCCCTTAAAATGCTATAAGCTATGCCTTTCAATCCCCCTGTCAAACTTTCATCCTTATCACTTGAGGCCCCAAATGTAGCAGCTGATGCAGATGGCGATTCGTGTGGAGTGGTGGAATATTTTAAAAGGAAGAGGCTAAAAAGAGAAGGCCGTTGTGGGCCGTTGGCTACTGAATTGTATCATTCATGCATTGCTCCCACCAAACTTTATGGTAAACATTCATATGTCTCTTCAAGCTATCAACATTGCTGGTAGATTTGTAACATTTGATATGCTGCAGGCATAATCTGAAAACCTCTATGGTGCTGTCATAGATGTATGAAAAAGGAGCAGACTGCTGAGGAGTGGACCTAGAGATTCCAGCAGACTACACCCTTGCAGCAGTGCCATTCAGTGTAATAGGGTGGCTGCTCCCTCCACTCCTGCACTAGATGAAATCTTGCCTTGCTGATGTTGTGCCTCTCCCTCACTTTTCTTCCTTTACATTCTTGTGCACCCAGGTATGGTCTGTGACTTCATCATCCCTGTTCTCCTGATCACTTGCGCCCACTTGGCAGTAAGCTGCAGTAACTTCAATGATAATTAATGCTCCCTGCCTCTTGTCTATGCCATGTGTGCTCTCTTCCCCAACATTTTATAAAATTATTGCTGTGCATCCTCCCGCAACATGTGACTGATGGTTTGCTCAAATAATTATTCTAACTGGTCATTCACAATATGTGGGCTATGGAAGGACTCAATGTTAAAGATGAGGAAAAGAGGGTACATTTGCAGCTACAGATGACAGGCTGTACCTGAGAAAAGGAGAAGGAGAAGGAGGAGGATGATGAAGGCTTAGTTATCCAATTGCCTAATTTCTTTAGCAGCTATAGCAATATACATAGGATAGAGGTGTGGTGCTATGGCGCACTTGTCACTGTGGGAATTTTGTACAAAAAAAAATTCACCCCAATAGTGTGCCCAGATGTGCTGCTATCAAAAGGCAGCTTTGTCTTTGTCATCACGTTCATGCTGCTAACCTTGAAAAAAATTGAGACCCTATCAAAATAATATACAATAAAATATGTTTCCCTCCAAGAAAAAAAGTAAACCAAAACCCTGAACCCCAATAATCAACCCTAAAACAAAAGATTGTCGCATGTTCTGAGATCTCTGCTCCGCTGTAGCCAGCTCTCTCCGCCACAGCCTCCAAATGTCTTGGATCTCATCAGCCCCTCTCCCTACCAACTGCAGAGGTCCCGAGGACCCCCCAGATGGCAGGGGGCACAGCAAGAAGGGACTTATCCTGGCAACTTGGTCCTGGACCTACAGCCGTGGCTTCCCCAAAGATGGCGCCCACCAGGGACACGCAAAGCACAGAGTCTGACCCAGAGGAATCCATAGCCGATCAGGATGGCCTGGATGCACGCACAGAGGGGCCATATCATCCCACAATGAGTACACAAATGAACTCCCTATTGACCCTAGCCTCCACTGAATCGTTGCTTGGCAGAACCCTGGATGGCCTTCTCCTCACCCCAATGGAGGACCTGACATGCACGCCAGAGCACCTCAGGGCCCAAAACAGATCACTCCCTAATACCCCTACTGACTTATCCTCATTAATGGAGACATTTTCCAAAATGCTTTCCAGGGTCTTGGCCCAAACACAGATCATAGATCACATCCACTATCCAAGCAGATCTGCATCACTTAGGGGCCAGATTAGAAGTGATCGAAGCTAAAACTGACCAAACAATTGCCAGAGCTAATTAGAACACTGACAGGATTCAGGAGCTTCATGAACAACTGGACATTGCATTCTCAGAACTGGATAAACTAGAAAATAGATCCCGCAGGTATAATTTTAGACTCAGAGGCCTCCCCGAATCCTTTAAAGACACTGAGAAGATCGTCCGCAAGTTCATTAAAAATTAAATTCCAAACATCCCTGATCATTGTCTGGAAATGGATCATGCCCATAGAGCTCTTCAACCCCCACGCCAAGATGGCTTACCTAAAGACATCATATTAAAACCACATTTTTACAAGGTTAAGGAAGAAGTTATGCGGCAAGCTCGGGAAAAGGAAAACCTTGCCATACAAGGACATCCCATTCAAATATTTGCGGACTTGTCACCCTACACTATGCAAAAAAAGAAGATCTTTGAAACCTCTTCTCCAGGTGCTGTCCCAGAAATCTATCACCTATAGGTAGTCTTTCCCTTTCTGCTTAAACTTTGCTCACATGAACAAATCCTACGGTTTTTCCACCTTTGCGGATGGAGAGCGTCTGCTTCTGCAACTGGGCATCATCTCCCAGATCCCTGCAACCTCATCGGACCCCAGAGGTTTCATCTCATCAAAGAGGCCTCCACCCACAAGCCCTATCAAGCCTACGTGGCAAAAACAGCAAGCGAAGAGATCCAAGGACGGTCGCCCCCCCACTAATGCGGATCCTACTGAGCCCTTCATCCTCTCCTAGAATTTTACCTACCAAGCTCTAGAAAGTTTGGTCATCCAGTCCTTTCTCCACCATGAGTCAAACCTGTTTTGGCCCACTTTATGTTTTTCACTTGCCATGTCTTTTCTTCTCAGGACCTGTCTACATCACCACTCCCTCTCACCCTTCCTTTCTTTTTTCTGGGTCACCTAGAGGCTCATGCCCACAATCTGATCTACGTTCTCAGAAGCTTCAGACAGAAGATGCTAAGAACCAACACCTGCCTCCACGGGTTAGGGTAAGATCCCTATTGTTGATGTGTTTATCCCACCCTCTGATGGATGCATGTTGACAGCACCATTTCCACTCCCCTCTGTATAGCCACCCACAACGTTCAAGGGATTAACTCCCCAGTTAAAAGACGGAAACTATTCAGACTCTATCAATCACAAAAAATTGATATCCTTTTACTAGAAGAAACCCATTTCCCTTCTACCTATAATCCCTCCTTCTTACACAGCAACTATCCCCAGTTCTATCTATCTAATGCAGGGAAAAAAAACAAAAGGTGTAGTCATATGCTTTTGTAAAAACCTTAAATTCTCCCCTTTGGAAACCATCAGAGACCCCGCAGGTAGATATCTTTTAGTAAAAGGTTCCATAGACGGTACAACTTACTCGCTTGTTTCCTATTATACTCCAAATAAAGGCCAAGCAACCTTCTTCTCCTCCATGATGTCTACACTTGGTCCACATCTAGAAGGGAAGATAATTTTGGAAGGAGACACAAATCTTGCTTTTGACCACATATTGGACAAATCAGGAAAAGGTCTCCCTAGGATGAAAAAGCCCCCAAAACAGAGCACTAAAATAACCTCCACGTTGTGTTGCTTGGGTCTTAACTACATCTGGAAGGAACTCAATCCCCGCACTAAAGACTACACCCACTTCTCTGCCCCACATATGATCTACTCTAGGATAGACCACATCTTTCTTCAATCCTACAACATACCACTTGCCACAAAAGCTATCATTAGGGATACACCCTTATCTGACCAAAATTTACATGGTGCCTCAATGAAGCTCTTTTAAGTGACCCAGTTCAATGCTCAATCCTCGCAAAGGACATTCAGGAATTTTTCCATCTAAACGACAAAAATTCCATATGTCCAGAAACCTTGTGGGTTGCCCATAAGGTTGTAACAAGAGGGAAGATTATACAAACCACTTCTCGCCTCAAACAGAAACGCAGTGCAGCCATAACCAAACTCACTACAGAGTTCTAATCTTTGAGCAAAACCCATAAACGCAACCCTACTAGAGAGTCCTTAAATCATCTAGAAACAGCCCGGACAGCTTTAAACCTAGCCCTAACCATAGAAGGGGAGAAATACCTCTGATGGTCAGGAGCCCGGTTCTACTTCCAGAAGGATGGGATCAGTGCTAAACTAGCAGCCAAACTATCTCCTAAACCCCAATCCCTAGCTTTCCCTAAAATACGCACCCTGATAGGAGATTTAACACAAAACCCACAATGCATCATGGAATCTTTCCATTAATTCTTCACAGACTTGTACAAGGATAAGAAACCTAGCACACAACCTCATCTTGATAATGTCCTCAACACCATACCCCTCCCAAAATTGTCAATGAAACATTCTGACCTTCTGGACAAATCGATAACTGAAATGCAAGTCATGGATAAAACATCTTAAACAAAACTCAGCCCCCTGGACCTGATGGCTTTTCGGCCTGCTACTATAAAATATTTGCTACTATGCTAGTTCCCTATATGGTCAGATTTTTTTAACTCGCTCAGGTCAGGATCTCCCTTGGATAAAGCCCTAAATTTAGCATATATCTCAGTATTGCCCAAACCTTAGCAATTACCGCCCGATCTCTTTAATTAACAATGACCTAAAAATTTTGACAAAAATATTAGCTAATAGACTATCATCCTGTATCACTCAATATGTCCATAAGGACCAGGTGGGCTTTATTTTGGGGAGATGGGGACCTGACCAAATAAGAAGGGCCATAGACATCATCTCACTACTCAACTCCCAATTGGATGGCGGTCCTCCTCAGGAAGGCTTTTTGCTGTCAATCGGCCTCCAAAAGGCCTTTGACACAGTCACATGGCCTTACCTGTTTAATGTGCTAGAGAGATGGGGGTTTGGCCCCAATTCTCTGGGGACACTCCGCTCCCTGTACCCTAACCCCAGCGCTCAGGTAAGACTCCAGGGTTGCTACTTAGATCCCCTTAACATCGAAAAATAGCTATCAAGACCTTGGCCATCGCAATCAGAACCCACCCTGACATTAAGAGAGTACTCCAAGGACCCCAAGAGCACAAATATGAGTTGTCCGCAGACGATCTCCTATTATTTGTTACTTCCCCCTTATCGCGACTCTCAACATTTTCTCTTTACTTAAAAAATTTGGAAATGATTCCGGTCTTCGAGTAATGTATCAATTATCCTTGGCATTAAACATCACAGTTCCCGCCAATTTACTTGAAAGTTTACAGGACCACTTCCCGTTTACCTGGTGCTCCTCCTATATCCCGTATTTAGGGGTCAATTTAATCTCCAAGATGGACTCATTATACTTCTCTAACTACCCATCTATGTTCCACAAACTGTCGTCAGACCTCTCTACGTGGGCTAAACATAACCTTTCATGGCTAGGACGCGTTAACGCTATTCAAAAGGAAACTCCTCCCACGCCTGTTATACCTTTTCAGATCTCTACCCATCCCGATTAGGAAATCACAGCTGCTGAATTTTCAATCCAAAATTTTGAACTTTATCTGGGGACCTAAGGGCAGAAGATGCTCTAAAACTATCCTATTCAGACCTAAAACGCAAAGGGGGACTTGCCCTAATTTCTAATGATTAAATTAAGGAATATTCTTACAATGAAAAATGTAAAAATGTTAAATGAAATTCTAATAGTGTAATCCCAGCTTAATCACTTTAGGTCTGCCCTATACTTTACTGCTACAGGGTGGCACCTGTGCGCCGCCTCACATTTATAGCGTATTTATCGGCGTATAACACGCACTTTTTTCCCCTTAAAATTAGGAGAAAATCGTGGGTGCGTGTTATACGCCGATCCCCGCTGATTGTGAGCGGAGCGAGCGTTGGCCGCCGATATAAATACATAGCCAAGTGTACTCAGCTAGGCTTGGCTAGCTCCGCTCACAGTCACGCCCAGTCCCGCCCTATGATGGACTTAACACAGGGACTGGGCGTGACTGTGAGAGGAGCTAGCCGAGTTTACTCGGCTATGTATGTATATCGGCTCTTCTTGGCTCTGCTCACAATCACACCCAGTCACGCCATTGGACCTGTGTTATGTCCATCACTGGGCGGGACTGCGAGCGGAGCCGAGAAGAGCTGAGATACACAGGACCGGCTCTGTGTATCTCGGCGGCGGCGCCATATTTAAACTGCAAATGATCTGTCAAGGCTGCAAATGATCTGACAAGGCTGCAGATGGACAATGGCAAGGCTGCAAATGAACTGACAAGGCTGCAAATGATCTGACAAGGCTGCAGATGGACAATGGCAAGGCTGCAAATGATCTGACAAGGCTGCAAATGATCTGACAAGGCTGCAGATGACACTGACAAGGATGCAAATGACACTGACATAGCTGCAGATAGACACTGATAAGGCTGCATTGATCGGCATTTAAATGTAAGTTTTTTTCCTTAAAAAGTTTTTCCCTTAAAATTCCCTCCTAAACTTGGGTAGATATATATATATATATATATATATATATATATATATATATATATATATATATATATATATATATATATATATGTATATATACATATATATATATGTGTGATCCAGCTCTTCTGGGTAGTGGCCGTGCATGTGCGCCAGGGGGCAGCACAGCGGAAGCTGATTAACCTGTGCAGGGTACTCAAAGTCCTCTGGTACCCATGTATGTAAAAAGGCAGATCGCTGTTCTGACAGGAGGGAAGGGATGGAGTTTGTGTCCCTGCATAGCAGGGAATACATTTCATCTCTTCCCCTAGTAAAAGCACCTCCCATGGTATAGTAAAACACTGCCTAGGCACACAGTTAACCCTTTCATTGCCCCTGATGTTAACCTCTTCCCAGCCAGTGCCATTAGTACAGTGACAGACAGTGCATATTTTTAGCGCTGATCACTGTATTAGTGTCACTGGTTCCCAAAAAGTGTCAAAATGTCAGTTGGTGTCAGAATGTTTGCCGCAATATCGCAGTCCCGCTATAAGTCGCTGATCGCTGCCATTGCTAGCAAAAGATAAAAATAAATATATATATCCCATAGTTTGTAGATGCTGTTATGCGTAAACCATTCAATATACGCTTATTGGGATTTTTTTACCAAAAATATGTAGCAGAATACATATTGGCCTAAATTGATAAAGAAATTTGATTATTTCATTTTTTTTATTGGATATGTTTTAAAGCAGAAAGTAAATATTGTTTTTTTTTCTAAATTGTTGTTTTTTTTTTTTGTTTATAGCGCAAAAAATAAAAAACGCAGTGGTGATCAAATACCACCAAAAGAAAGCTCTGTTTGTGGGAGAAAAAAAGAAGATACATTTTATTTGGGTACAGTGTTGAATGACCGCGCAATTGTCATTTAAAGTAATGCAGTGCTGTATTGCAAAAAATGTCCATGAAGGGGGGTGTAAATCTTCCGGTGGTCAAGTGGTCAGCTATCTGTTATATATCTGTCAGCTGTCCCCCACTACTTCAGCTCCAACACACAATGACAAAAAGTAAAAGCGGTGAAAGTAACCAAACTCTGAATCCATCAGGCTCTGTCTATACCCAAAGTATCACTTTTGTGTGAACTGACCCTTTAAAATGTTAACAGAAAACATATAGCAGAATACATATTGGCCTAAATTGATGAAGAAATTTTATTTTTTCAATTTTTTTTTATTGGATATGTTTCATAGCAGAAAGTAAAAAATATTGGTTTTTTTTTTCTAAATTGTTGGTCTTTTTTCTTTTTTTTTTTTTTTAATGTAAAAATTAAAAAATGTAAAAAATAAAAAAGGCTCTAGATATGAGTACTCACAACATGAAATGCTTTGTTTGGTAACGTGGAGTCAGCTCAGCTAGCATGAGGTGGTGATGTAAGTGTAACTATTTACATAACAACTCTATTACTATCTGTACAGTACAAATGAGGATCCCACGGTGAATGTTAATGTATTTCACAGAGTGAATGACCGGAATGACAACATCGATGATCTTTTAGCCTTGTTAACTTGCAAGTTGGAAGGCTGCTGTTTTTCTCTTATTTTTTGTCTACAGTCACACATCATTAACCCATTCATCTCCTATAAACCTCTATCGATTAGAATCAAAGAACACTGATGCAGAAAGGCAGACAGAAGTAAAAAAAAAAACCTCATCTGTATAACACCTGCTGCTTTCCATGGTAATCAGTCTCTTTGAAACTACTCTGTTTTCTTGCCTTCGTTTGTGCAGCCTACTAAATTTAATGTATTAACCCCAAGGATGCTGGAAAATAACACAAACAGCTACTTCATTTTAGGAAAACTATTGATAGTTCATTCTAAGCATTATATCTTTATTTATTTTTTTGTTCAGCTTTTGCATACCCCCCAACTTTTTGAGATGAGAACGAGGGACACCCATTAGCAAAAGTATGTAGGTATAGGACACAACTCCTGCCATGCCCCCCCTTAACCACTTGACCTCCGGAAGATGTACCCCCCCTTCATGACCAGGTCATTTTTTGCGATACAGCATTGCTTTAATTTAATCACTTAAGGACCGGAAGGATTTGCCCCTTCAATGACCAGGCCATTTTTTTACGATACGGCACTGCATCGCTTTAACTGACAATTGCAGGATCATGTGACCCTGTACCCAAAACAAAATTTATGTCCTTTTTTTCCTCACAAATAGAGCTTTCTTTTGGTGGTATTTGATCACCTCTACAGTTTTTATTTTTTGCACTATAACAAAAAAGAGCGACAATTTTGAAATAATAAATATCCAAAAAAAAATACAAACAAATTTCTTCATCAGTTTAGGCCAATATGTATTCTTCTACATATTTTTGGTAAAATAAATCACAATACGCATATATTGATTGGTTTGCGCAAAACTTATAGTGTCTACAAAATAGGGGATAGATTTATGGCATTTTTATAATGATTTTTTTTTTACTAGTAATGGCGGTGATCTGCGATTTTTAGCAGGACTTTGACATTGCAGCAGACAGATGGTACTAAAGAGCTAAAAATAGCCACTGATTACTGTATAAATGTCACTGGCAGGGAAGGGGTTAACACTAGGGGGGCGATCAAAGGTTTAAGTGTTCCCTAGGGAGGTGTTTCTAACTGTGTGGGAAGTGTACTGACTGGTGGAGGAGAGAGATCGCTGTTCCTGATCACTAGGAACAGCAGATCTCTCTCTCCTCACCTGTCAGAATGGGGATATGTTTGTTTACATACACAGATCCCCGGTCTGGCTCTCTGTGGAGTGTTTGCGGGGGGCCATCAGACATCACGTCTGCCGGACACTCACATCGGCTTCAGGGCTTCAGTGTTGCATACACCTACGGCGATTCGTGCAGCCGTGTCAACCTGCCGCAGTATAATGATGGTTAACTGACGGTCGTGCGATGTTGTACCCAAATAAAATTTATGTAATTTTTTCCCACAAATAGAACTTTCTTTTGGTGGTACTTGGTCACCTCTGCAGTTTAGATTGTTTGCGCTATAAACAAAGAACCTGACTATTTAAAAAAAAAAACACAATAATTTTTATGTTCTGCTATAAAAGATATCCAATAACAAATTGAAATAAATTACAACCTTCTTAGAGGTAATTATTAGTATAGTACTACTCTGTGTTAAATTTCCCCTCATCTCCAGACAGGGCTGCCTTTATAAAGGCCTACCCACAAATTGTTGTTGTTATGTTTTGATATACTTAATGCCTTGAAGACTGTATTTTACCCTCTACCTAAAATGTAAAAGTAAATAGTGGTGTTGATATTGAAATATAAGAATCAATACTGTAACATAAACGAACATAAATGAAATAACACCCTGTGACAAGTGAGAGTCACTGTGAACATTAGTGACAGAAGTGACACAAATTAAAGTCCATAAAATAATCCAAATTTTGACTCCGCGTCTTCAAAAATATCTTTCTATAGCAGTTGCAATATTCCAGATCTTCCACCACATGGCATGTGACTCTGCTCCCCTTAAGAAACACACTCACCGGCTTTAGGTGCCTTGCACTCTCATGCTTGGCATATACACTTTTACCCTCAAAGGGTTAAATCATCCCACCAATATCCAACTGTACATACGGAAAAAGATCTCTCCACATGAAAATAAAATAAGTGCTCCAATAGTGTGATAATGTTTAAAACAACTTAATGAATAAAAGCAAATGTCCAACTATTGCACTAACATAGATCCAAATAAAGTAAGCATAAAAACAATCCTCCTGTTATCAGCAAGTGGTGGTATATTGTGGTCACAGCGGACCCCCGGTGTACGAACTGTAGCTTACCCTCACTAAGGCCCCTTTCACACTGGGGCGGTTTGCAGGCGTTTTTGCGCTAAAAATAGCGCCTGCAAACCGACCTAAAACTGCCGCTGCTGTTTCTCCAGTGTGAAAGCCCGATGGCTTTCACAGTGAAGCGGTGCGCTGGCAGGAGAGAAAAAAAACTCCTGCAAACAGCATCTTTGGAGCGGTGAAGGAGCGGTGTATTCACTGCTCCTTCACCGCTCCTGCCTATTGAAATCAATGGGGCAGCTCGGCAATAACGCGGCTATAATGCCGCTGTAGTGGCAATATGTGAGCGGTTTTAACCCTTTTTCGGCCGCCAGTGGGGGTTAAAACCGCACCGCTAGCGGCCGAATACCGCCGCTAAAAGGATGGTAATGCGGCGCTAAAAGTAGCGCCGTTTTACCGCCGACGCCCCCACCGCCCCAGTGTGAAAGGGGCCTAACTCATCAGACTCGGGTCGTCACTTCCAGTTTGACGTCAGATGTCACAGCTGGTTGCCGTACAGCCACACCCCCTGGGGTGGTGATTTGCTTTCATTCATTAAATATTTTTATACGTTATCACACTATTGGAGCACCTATTTTCTTTTCATTAGAATAGACCTTTTTCCGTATGTACGGTTGGATATCGGTGGGATGATTTAACCCTTTGTGGGTAAAAGTGTATATGCCGAGCATGAGAGTGCAAGGCACCTAAAGCCTGTGAGTGCGTTTCTTAAGGGGAGCGGAGGCACTTTCACATGCTGTGTGGTGGAAGATATGGAATATTACAACTGCTATAGAAAGATATTTTTGAAATCACAGAATCAAAATTTGGATTTTTTTATGGACTTCAATTTGTGTCACTTCTGTCACTAATGTTCACTGTGGCTTTCACTTGTCACGGGGTGTTATTTCATTTATGATCGTTTATGTTACAGTATTAATTGTCATATTTCAATATCAGCACCACTATTTACTTTTACATTTTAGGTAGAGGGTAAAATACAGTCTTCATTTTGATTTATGTAGAGTGGCAGCTTTAATCAAATCTCCAATCCTTCCTAGGGGCGCAGTGGTAGGGCTTCAAGTGTGGGCGTGTTAAACTTGCTGACCATCAGTTAGGCTGGGTTCACACCTATGCAAATTAGATGTGGGTTTTCCGCATCTAATTCGCATAGCAGCAGAATGTGACTGGCTCCCTATGGAGCCGGTTCACATATCTCCATTGCGGCTGCGGAGCGCACTGCACAGAAACGCTATGCGTCTTTGGCTCCATTTCAGGGCCGAATTCAGGCATAGAATCGCCCCTGATTCATCCTTAAAACGGGGAACAGGGACGCACAGCGCTCCTGTACGATCTGCAACCGGTTAGAGTGTGAACCTGGCCTTAGACATACTTAATGCCTTCAGTAATTTCTCATTTCCCCAACTAGAAGGGGTGCTATTTGTATGTATCTGTTAGCACTGTTGCTTGTGTTTCATTATTTTGTATTCGGAACAACTGTGATTCACAAACCTTTCTAGTCTGTTTGTAATGCTTTGAAATCAAATTCAATAAAAATTTATTGAAAGTAAAATAATTGAAAAAATATAATTTTTTCATAAATTTAGGCCAATATGTATTCTGCTACATATTTTTGATAAAAAATCCCAATAAGAGTATTTTGATTGGTTTGCGCAAAGGTTATAGCGTCTACAAACTATGAGATATTTATATTTATTTTTATTTATTTATTTTTTTACTGATAATGGCGGCGATCAGTGACTTATAGCGGGGCTGCAATATTGCGACGGACAATTTGGGCACTGACTGACACTTTTGACACTTTTTGGGGACCAGTGACATTATTACAGTGATCAGTGCTAAAAAATATGCTCTGTCACTGTACTAATGACACTGGCTGATAAGGGGTTAACATCAGAGACAATCAAAGGGTTAAATGTGTTCATAGCCAGTGCTTGTGTACTGCATGGGAGGTGCTTTACTAGGGGAAGGCATGGATCCATGTCCCTGCTTTGCAGGAACACAAGATCAATGCCTTCCCTCCTGACAGAACAGTGCTCTGCCTTGTTTTCATAGGCAGACCGCTGTCCTATAGCGACCCATGCGGGCGCTATAGGGCCCGCAGCCGAGTGGGGCCCAGTGAGGATGAGAGCACCGCCGGCACAGTCTCCCAGCCAGGGGAAGAGAAAGGAGAGAAAGAGGCGAGCTGTCCGTATCAGCAGAGAGCTGAATTGCCCAATGTAAGAGCTTTCATTAGAACTTCCAGTGTTCCCGGGGCTCACGTCACATAGCTCCACCTCTTGGCCCGGCGCCTTTGATAGACAGAACGCCGATCCAATGTGGGACATGTGACGTCATCAAAGGCATCGGACCAAGAGGTGGGGCTATGTGACGATGAGCCCCGGGAAGACGGGAAATTCAAATGAAAGCTATTACAGCGGGCAATCCCGCTCTCTGCTGATCCAGGTGGCTTGCCTCTGCCTCTGCATAGGTGAGGCTGTATGGGGCACAGGCAGACCAGGCTGTATGGGGCACAGATCACGCTGTATGGGGCACAGGTCACGCTGTATGGGGCACAGATCATGCTGTATGGGGCACAGGCAGACCAGGCTGTATGGGGCACAGATCACGCTGTATGGGGCACAGGTCACGCTGTATGGGGCACAGATCATGCTGTATGGGGCACAGGCAGACCAGGCTGTATGGGGCACAGGTCACGCTGTATGGGGCACAGGTCACGCTGCATGGGGCACAGGTCATGCTGCATTGGGCACAGGTCACGCTGCATGGGGCACAGGTCACGCTGCATGGGGCACAGGTCACGCTGTATGGGGCACAGGTCATGCTGTATGGGGCACAGGTCACGCTGTATTGGGCACAGGTCACGCTGCATTGTGCACAGGTCACGCTGTATGTGGCACAGCTCACGCTGCATTGACACTAGGGCAGCTGTGGGGGGGGGCTGTTTGCAGGGGGGCCCCATACAACATTTTGCTATGGGGCCCTGCTATTTCTAGTTACGCCCCTGGCTCCTGCTGTGTATAATTACAGCGGACCAGGCTGTCGGCGGCACGCATGCATGCCCCAGACCCGGAAGTGTTGGATAACGTACTAGGTACATGATTGGGTGCAGCAGTGCCACCTTGCCACCATTAAAGTAAGATATACAGGTGGTAAGTGGTTAAAGGAGAATTATACAAAAAAATTATTAGTTAAACCCACAAGTGCTTTTTTTTAACCACTACTTTTCCTTTATACCGGCTTTTGTGTACAAAGGCAGCAATTTAGAAATTGGATGAAAGGTTTAGCACTGGGAAACACTATTTGGAAGATAAATAGTGCACTTTATATACAACTATATAGATCAGACCAAAATGAGGAACAAATGAGGAAGAAAGAGGGACAGAGGGACTTTGTTTCAAATCAGGGACAGTCCCTCAAAATCAGGGACAGTTGGGAGCCATGGCTTTTGTAACATGATATGAATGCTTAAAATTACCCTGGTGCAGGACTGACCCTACCATGGGACCCAATTGGACCATGGCTCCAGGCAGCAGATAACAGGGGCAGCAGCCAGGCTGGCAAGAAGTTACCACCAGGAATCCTGGTTCAGTCAGCAAGACTCTCAGGAGCAGAGCAGAGCGGATGCTGGTCGACTGTGCACTGTGCGCTGTCTCCTGCACTGGTTGTTAGGATTGCCTGCCGTCCGGCACCTAGCAACCAGTGATGTCAGTGGCCGTGGTCGCCCCAGCATTAACAGCGCTCAGCCTCCACGCCAATCAATTGCTCCGCCCACCTCTTCCATCTTCCATCTCCAGTGTGAGGGAAGGAAGGGTCTGAGGAGAGCTGCCTGTGTGGCTGTGCCCGTGACAGAGTGTGAGCTGAGCCTGGTCAGCCTCTTTGCCTATCTGAAAAACAAGGTGAGTTAGGTTGGTTGGTAGTACAACTTCAAGTGATTTCTCTCTAAGATTTTTTTTTTATAAGAGACTCAAACTGGATTGAATGTGACTGATCTTTCTATTGTGCCCATGTTTACCCTGAAAACACTTTAATGAGGCCTTTTCTTCTGTACTGTTTGTAAATGGTCATGCAGATTTACAAAAGAAACATGCTTTTTACATAAAAACTATAAAATTATTTGTTTGATTTTGATGGCTTCTAATCAAGATGCAATAGTGGTACAATAGCAGTGGCGTCTCCAGCTTTCAAATTTAGGGGGGGCACATGGGGGGACAGGGACAAAAGTAGGGGGGCAACTATAAAATGCATATATATATATATATATATATATATATATATATATATATATATATATATATATATATATATATATCCTGGGGCCCTTTACTACGAACCCACAACGGGCCCTTTCACATGTTCTGCAGTGAGCTCCCTTCCTACTGTATTGGGGCCCCCCCAGGGTGGCAGAAAACAAGAGATATATGTCACCAGCATATCAAGAAAATATAAGTATCCAAAGCAGTGGGAGAACTATCAGGGTTGCAAAGGTTGTCTTGCCTCCGGGCCCTGGTGTTCTGCCACTGTGGGGTTCCCCAGCCTCCTCTTGCTGTCCTGCCCCTGCTATTGACAGCGCTGGTCTGGCATCTCTTGGAATTTACAGGCTGGTCCTCCTGTCCTAAGGACGGGAGAAATCAGTCTGTTTTTTCAGTAACTGAAAGTCCTGGTGGAGTCCTTCCTGCAACTCCTTCCTGCAACTTCCTGCAACAATGAGGATGCAGGTGAAGGAGCAGATCAGGCGGCCGTGGTTGTGTGAACGCTCACATTATGCAGTGTCAGCGAGCAGGGGAGGGTGGAGGAATCACCCGCAGGAGCTGACTGGGGACTATCTCCCTCTTAGACATTGATTTTTTGTAAAAAAAAAAAAAAAAATTTTTTTTTTTTGGGGGGGGGGGGGGGGGGGCACATGGTGGGGCACAGCATAATGTTGGGGGGGTCAGGGCCCCCTCTGCCCCCCCCCCCTAGGGTCGCCATTGTACAATAGTGGTGAATTTTATTGGGAACAGGCATAAAAGAGGTTAATTACTGCTGTGCTTCAACTCCCTCTCTATGCAAGATAGATCAGATTGTCAGTAAGGCTACTTTCACACTGAGGCGTTGCGACGCTTTACCTTTGTTTTTGCTGCACTTTTCGGCCGCTAGCAGGGTGCTTTTAAGTGTAGGGAAGTGTAGGGAACAAATATCAATAAAGTATTTTTTTCTTTAGTACCCGAGGAAAAGAGTAAGAACAGATCTGTTTTATTGTGCACCCTTGTTGGGAAGATTCATCTCTACTGTGCCAGAATGTGAGAGAAAATAGCATCAACAGAGACACAGACATTGATTAAAAAAAAAAAAAAACTATGAGAGGTTCTAGCCTTTTCCCACTCTATTCAAAACTAGCAAAAATATTTTGAATGGTGATGGGCTTAAAAATGTATATTCAAGCAAAAAAAAAAGTATGTTTTTGCATTATTTGCAATAGATGCACATTCCCTTTTCTTTAACTTTTCACTGTCACTGGTGTAAGGCTCATTATAGCAGCAGTGGTGGCAGCTGCCAGGGGTGTGTGTACATTCCTCAGCTGCTTGTTGGCTTTCCTGTGGAAGTTATTCAGGTGAATTTAAAGCCACCCAATCACTTCCATGGGTACGGTAACACGCTGTCTCCCCCTGCCTGACTCTCTCTGCCATGTATACCTAGATCCACTACCCCTCCTGGGCACCTAGTATGTCCATGGCAGGTGTCAGCAGGGAGGGTAAAGGGGCTGATTTTATTCTGCAGTGAATGAAGCTAGAAGCAATAAGCATTTAGTCACTTTCAATCTCACTTTCTGTCATTCCCCGCCTGCTGTTGCCATAGAAGAAGCTACTCAAGCATAGTCTGTGCTTAATTAGCTTCAGTGGAGTGTACGGGAAGACATTAGAACTCTAATAGTTTATATATCTAGATCTAGATTTAATACATCTAAAGCATTAAACATCACTGTCCCACAATCCTTCCATTTCCAGGTTAAGCAAAACTACAACTTTCACTGGAAAACAATCTCTCTCTTATACTTGGGTATCCAATTGACTGCTACATATGACAATCTATATGCAGTCAATTACCCTTGATATGGAAACTAAAATCTGTTCTGGCAAAATGAGACAAATACCCTGTATCCTGGCTAGGCAGGGTGGCAGATATCAAAATGGCCTACCTTCCCAAGTGGATAAATTACTTCAGAGTTTTGACAGTGCTGGTTCCCTCTTCTACGCTCTGTTTTTTACAACAACAATTTTTTTTCTTTTGTACGACATAATGTTAAACCCCATTTGAACAGATTGACTCTCACTAGGAATAATTACTAAGGGGGACTTCAGAAGTACTTCTAGTACTGCATCTTAAGAAGTACTCCTATGAAACCCAAAGTGCCCAAATGCCCATGTTCTATGCCAAAACCGAATCTCCTATTTGGGTGGCCCTGGAAGCTGTAGACTGTGGCCCAATACGAGTTGATAATCCCTTCTCACTCCATCCCTCAGATAGATGCCATCTTCTTAACCCCATTACCATCTACATTCCGCACCACATTACCCTGCAGGTCTGGGACACAGTTAAGTACTTTGCCAATCTTCTATTCGCTCACAATCCTCTCATGCCTTTCACTCGTGGCCCAATGTCCCTCATGGGATTTCCTACTCCCTGGGCTTTTAAGGAATGGATCACTAGGGACATTATCTAGGTACGACACTTGGTCATTAAGAACAAGGTCAAATGTTTTGCACTTATACAACAAGAGAAAGAACTCCCACAGTATGAACTTCTCCATTACCTAAAAATTAAGCACTTCCTTCAAAACAATATCTGCAACCTTGAAGGTGCCAGGGTGCCCACCCCTTTTTAATCTAAGTGCAACACTGATCCCCGCATGCTGGGTCTAATCTCCCTAATATATTCCATGCTTCTGTCACCTTCCTCCCAACAGCCCCCAACGTATACTCAAAAGAAATGGATATACATGATTGGCTTCAAATATGCGATACAACTAAATCCTGCACAACTAATGTTTTAGAGACCAACTTTAAATTATGACAAGATTAGGTACTTTGTTCCTTCAAGAAATGCCCATTATGCTCTAGGCTATTCTACATTATGCTTTAGGGAATCTGGACAGGTGGGATCCTTCTTTCATGTGTGGTGTACCTATCCTGTAGTACATCAGTTTGGGAAATACGTTTTTAGATGAACTCTGAGCTAAAGGACTCCTCAATCCCCTTTCTAGCTCAACATTTCCTATAGAACCTTAAACCCCCAGGCCTTTCCAAAATCAAACAAAAAAAAAAAATCTCTGGCAGTGAAAGGGTTAAACCAAGTGCAGATAGATATCTATTGATCTGCCAGAAAAGCACAACATACAGCATTTTTGTAGAGTGGTATAAGCCCTGCCCAGTTGTTTTTTTTTTGCTAAACTACTAAACCCATCCTACCTAAAAAGCTGGTGAAGGATCTCACTGATGGGGAAGTGTGTATTGATAGGTTTAGTTCTGCTTTAAATAAGCATTATATTAGAGAAAGGTAAAAATATTACTAATGATAAAATGCATATACCTGACATGAAAATGTCTCTAAAATCCCCAAAACATCAAACCCTCCTGAAAGCAGAGGACCTTTAGAATAAAATGATGTTAGCTGCAATTTTTTATGTTACATAATATTTGCGCAAATCTATAGTTTCAGTAAAAAATACTCTCAAATTAACTTTCATGCAGTCAATCACGATATAATCTCAAAATTTTATGATCAAAGTTAACACTGCGTCGCTTAAATAGGTACCAAATATGTCAAGCCCCAAAAATGCATGCTTCACAGTTCTATACTGTGCATTAATTTAAGTTAACCCTAGGACTACTCCGTTTATTCTGACATGCACAGGAATACCTAATATGAGTTGCACAATTGGTGTTTATACTGTATACACTAGTGCACCCTACATGCTTTTTTGTGTTTGTATATGCGCATGTGTGCGGTTGGGTGGCTTACTGCAACATAGCGCATTGTAGAAGTGATTGGGTGGCCTTACAGACACCCAGATGACCTCCACAAGAAACTCTGCTGCCCACACTTGAATTTTCTGAGCTTGTTTACACTTTACTTACTACTCCGCTATAGTATTTACAGTATCAGTAGTGAGAGGGCTACCGTCTCTTGTATTTTGGCAGCCAGTGCAGGTATTCAGAATAAAAGCTAGAGAACTGCTTTATGTTCCCCGCACACAATCAGATTCTATAGAAACCATGGATTCAGATTATATCCAGTTAAACAGATCCTCTCTCTGCACAGTAAACACCGTTGATTTGACTGATCAAAATATAACTAGAAGTAACCATCTTCACTACAATGACAGGAAAATCATACGCCAACCCTGGAATGTGTCTCAAAGATCTTTTCTCCAACTCAGCAGGGGATATCAGCAGCACATGAATGGTAACATGCATGTTTCCTTTACTCCAATGAAAATTGAATGATTGGTTTCTGAAAATTCACTTTGCAAAATAACTAAAGTTGTTTTGGTTGCGAATGTAATACCGTCATGTGTTGCCTGTTTAGTACTCTGCCTAGATGCTAAAATATTAGCACAATACTGTTTTTAGTTTTTTTAATTTTTTAACACATTGAGGTTGATGTACTAAAGACAAATACCATATAGTGTTCACTTTGTAAGGGAATTTTTCACAGAGTTTAGTGAACGAAATGAAACTCTGCTGACATTGTCCAATCACGTTCAAGCAAAAATTATTTTTCATTTTCCTTGCAGACATAGAGATAGGGTATTCTTTGGAAAATGAAATTTCAAAAACATATACTAAAATCTGGGGAAAATTCTCTTGTGCAACTTCTCTTGCAAAGTTAACAGCCTATTTGCCTTTAGTAAATCAACTCTTGCATGTGTATTATACCAGCTGACTCAAATTTCCAGAGACGGTCCAAAGTATTTTTTAGAGTTTTTAAAATGAAAATATCAATCAGTGAATGAAGATAATTATACAAACTGAATTATTTAAGACAAACTACAATATTTAGCATTCTTCCGAATGCTAAATGTGCATAGCAATTCACATGATCATGCTATTCAGGAATGCTGATTGTCTGCAGATGACACAATCTTATTACATATATTCAGAAAAATCACTGTTTGCTGGAAAGACTTAAGCCTGGTACACACTTATATTTTTTTTTTCATTCAACCCAGTGGGTTAAATGAAAAAAAAAAAAACTGTCAGCTCCGGTCGGAGCTGCTGTACTAACCATCAGATGTTAGTACAGTGATCTCCACCGCTGAGCTGTTGTGTTTTGACAGGGGGGTCGTCCCCCCTGCCAGAACACTCCGGTCAGTGCTCTTAGCCATTGTCTGAGAGCGCTGATCCGGAGTCGGTCGGCCACTGGTTTTCCAGCATGCTCGTCTGACAGAAGCCAGCTGCACAGGCTTTTTTATGAACTGGGCAATGTCTCCCGACATTTGCCCCATGTGTACGGGGCTTTCAATTTGCTTCCAATCACTTATTTGAAGAATCACTTGCGCATTTTATTATCGGAGGCTTGTTTCTTTATTGTATATTCTTCATACTACATTATTATCCTTTCTCAAGTACTGAGAAAACACTGATCCATAGTGAAAAACAGTTATAACCTGGACCCTAATGCATTTGTCTACTGGTGATAGTTTATCTCAAGCAACCATATAGTGTAATCTTTGTACCATTTCCTTTGAACTTTTACCTAAACTTTTTACTAATTGTAGATGTATTTCTACTAACTGTCAGTAATTACTACTCACAGTTATTTTGGAATTAGGTATGTATTTCTTTTTTTGTTTTCAATGCTCTTTGTAGCTTTTTATCTTGTTATAATTAACTTTGATTTATGGCATAATTAGCAGTCAGAATTTGGATTCAAGGTCTGATCATTATCATCATATTCATATGATTTCTGTATAATGCTTTTTTTTAAACCAGCACACTAGGGACATTGTAGAATGCTTCTTGGTTTGCATTTGGATTTGACAATATATATTTTTGTTTCTTTTTTTTTGTATTTTAAGAAGTTACCAAGGGGGTTCCTCATATACCTACATGGACCAATGATTGTGAGGGTGTTTCTGCTCTAATGCCGTATACACACAAGCGGAATGTCCGTCAGAAAAAGTCTGATGGGAGCTTTTCATCGTATATTCCGACCGTGTGTATGCCCAATTGGACTTTTTCCGTCGAAAAATCAGACGGACTTAGATAGAGATCATGTTCTATATTTTTCCGACGGAACAAATTACTATCGGAAAAAACGCTCGTCTGTATGCTGTTCCGACGCACCAAAAACGACGCATGCTCTGAAGCAAGTAGGAGACGGAAGCTATTGGCCACTGGCTATTGAACTTCCGTTTTCTAGTCCCGTCGCACTTGTTGTATGTCACCACGTTCTGGACGGTCGGAATTTGGTGTGACCGTGTGTATGCAAAACAGCTTGAGCAGAATTCCGTCGGAACTCCATCAGAAAAACCTTCAGAGTTTATTCCGACGGCAAAACTGGTCATGTGCACAGGGCATTAGGGCTGTGTCAGATGATCAATTTTGCTGTTACGGACACATTGCCAGCAACAGAATCACTGAGGAGAGGCTTACACCAGTAAGTGATGATTTAAATAATTTACCATGTACTAATGGAATCATTCCCTCACTTGCTTGAAACTCTAATTGTGATCACAATTGATATAAAACGTGTAAGTGTAAATACCACTCTAAACAGGTTAAGTAGGCACTCGGAGGACTTCCACAGGTAAACAAGAAGGATAATATAGTAGCTTTATTGCGCTAGCATTTTGGCAATCACAGCCTGCCTTTCTCATATTACTGTGTACTATGAATTCTATGGTCGTTTTTGTATTTGCGGTCATTATCATGCTGCAAAATGAAGTTGGCAACTGCTCAGATGCCTCCATGAAGTTATTGCTGATAAATTAGTATCACTGTCTCTACTAGTCTGCACTGAGGTTGCCTTAATTTTCACAAAATCATCATCAACAAATGAAAAAAAAAAACTGCAGCCCCAAACTGCAGTACTTCCCTACTAGATGTCCATCCATTCACATTCTCTAACCCTACGGAGTACAAACTACCTTCTGTTAGACCTAAATATTTCAAAATTTGACTCAACAGTCCAGACCAACTGCTACCATTTTCTGCACCCCAATGTTTGTATTCTCATTAATCTAGTTCTAATTGTATAAAATGTCCAACCTTGTGAGTGAAATAAGTTGTTATGTATTTTTAGTGTGTGTAATCTGCAGTATTGTGTTTAGGCTGTTTTACAGTTAGAATCATTATCTCTGGGAGCAGTTCTAACAGTGGAAGGTACTAAGGATCACATGATCAGGAAAGAGCATGAGCACATCAGAAGTCTTCATGTTTAGCACTCCAGAATGAGAAGGCAGACTTTGTAAATGAAAGCTTTTAAAATTTGTATACTTGTGATATCCTTGAAACATCATGTAAAAGAGACTGTCCTCATGAGAGGGATGTATAGTGAACTGTTTGCTTAAAGACTGGTAAGAGTATCTTATACTTACCTCGATGGGTGGAGGTTTAAGAGTGTTCGCCATATAGCTAAATAGAGCTATGATTTCATAGCATGTGTTTGAAGTTATGCAATCATTTCTTATTAACATAGCAATGATATATACCCTGGAGTACACTTTTTGGCACACTCTTTCTGCTGCTAGTCACACGTTGGTATAGTGTTATACAATTGTTTTGCACTATTTGATTTGGTCAGCTGACTTATGCTGCTGCTTTTTTGTACCTAGGCCTTAGCATGTTATATGAGATTTCTTATATTTTCATGTTTAGGTGAGCCATTTGGATTTTTACCACTTTAGAGGATATGTTTTGGTCAATACTCTTCCATTAAGACCACTTATGATAAGACTTTACTGGACAGTAGCTAGGTGTACCATGTTCACAGTGGTTTCTACTAGTTCCAAGCTGATAGCATTTCTGAGCTGTCTGAACATCCTTCCCATAAAAGGGAAGCAAGCTTGATGTATTTTTCATCTGCTACACTCACAGTTTACATTAATGATCACTGTGTTTTCAGCCTTCAACCTTGTTTATTTGTTTTTCCCCAGAAGAGCTTGGACGCCACATCAGGAAACACTTGTTTGCTGTGAAACATTATACAATTGATCAATTGTATCTGTTTATTAAATCTGCTTAATTAATACTGGGGTATTGGCATACAAAAAGCTCATGATTTTTGACTAAAAAAGGTTTTGGTTCAGGTTTTAGAGTAGGTTAAACATTAAAGGATAATTTGATGTTAGGTAGAGTAAAAGTTAAGTCGGGAGGGGGGTGAGGATAAATAATAGAGATAAAAAATTGTTGGAGCTACATCATTGTACTAAAATTGGCTTTAGAACTCTTTGCCCAAAGGCCTGTATTCATTAGATAAGATAGGATTAAAGTGCAAAACGCTACTTTCCCACTAACCTCATAACAGACAGTGTTATGTAACAGTTAGGCCCCCTTTCACACAGGGCAAGTCCGTTTTAACTGACTCTTCTTGCTCAGCAGGGATCGATCCGTTTATCTCCGCTTTGCAGGTGGATAACAGGTCCGTCTCTGCTCACTGTGCTGAGACGAACCTGTCAGAGACCTGCTCTCCTCTATGGGGAGATCGGATGACCCCCCAGACGGATGGAAAATAGAGTCACCATCCATCTGAATTTCACGTACAAGATTGGATTGGATAGCAGCGGATGTCAGCAGACATGTCACCGCTGACATCCGTTGCTCCTTAGAGGTGAATGAAGTGTCCGATTAGGTCCTGAAAAACGGTCAGGTGGACCTGATCAGATAGCATTTGTGAAAGGGGCCTTAAGCCTAGTAAACACTATCATTTCTTTTTCGTTCAACCCAGCCGGCTAAATGAAAAAAAGAGCTCGAGAGGGGATCCTGTACTAACAATTTGATCTGTTAGTAAAGCAATCTCCCCCGCTGAGCTATTTGGTCTGACAGAAGGCCCGCCGGCAGAACACACCAGTCAGCGCTTTCAGCCATTGGCTGAAAGCACTGATCAGATGCCGATTGGAGACCTTTTTCCGTCATGCCCCTTCGACAGAAGCCGAATGTTTCTAGTAAACCTGCTGATACCACCCAATATTGGGCCTGTGTGTATGCTCCTAAAGAAAGAAGGGGAGATTGCATAATAGCACAAACCTAAATGGTTGATCTGCTGACAAGTAATTTATGCTGGTACACAAACTACCTCTAATTATTCTATATTATTTGTTGAAGAAGACTAGCTTTGCAGTACAGGTGATGGTTAAATATGGTGGTATAGAGAAGAGATATTCCACTTAGGCATGGAAATTATAACTTGCATTTGAGGATAATATAAAATGATTACTTGCCATTACTATGTGTTCTATATGAAGCCATAGGTGTCCTTCTTATCAAAAAAAAAAATGCCTTCTTCAAATAATGTTGTTTATTATTTCAATTAGTCTGCTACTTTGTGACTATCTTCCAATAAAAAGAAAAACACTGGTAGGAATAAAAAAGAGTATATAATTTATTTTAAATCAGGAGTTTCTATCTCCAGCAAAGATTTAAACTCATGGTACAGTAGCTATGAACAAGAATGGATTAAAGAGCTATGCTACCACGCTGACTCTATCAAAGCTTGACTCTGTATATCTCCATTATCTGAACAGCTCGGTTAACCAAACCTATTATCTTTCCCCCCTTGGTTATCAACTTGAGAAAGTGAAAGCAACTTTCTATAATGGCCCACAGACTGATGATTAACATTTTACATGTCCCAGCTGGTAGGTAAAAGAACTGTTTAGTGGACATTTAGAATGCCTAAGAGAAGGAAGCGAGAGTCAAGTTGCTTTTATTAAGTTGCGCTGCTTCATTAATCACCATCTTTTTTTTATTGCACTGCTTACAGCCAAATTCATTGTACATTTCCGGAATAAGGTTGAATCAAAACCGAGGGCGCTTAATGCACCTTGACATCTGGCCCAGCAGCTGGCTCTCCGCTATATCATTCTTAAGAAGTGTCTAGAGTCACATTTGTTTTGACCATTGTGGTTTTCCTGAATAAAGTAACTACAGAGGGCAATGAATTATCACAAAGTAGCTTCTTTGTATAACCCCAAGTTATTTGGACCCCTGCCAGCCAAAGCACTTCACGACTATGAACAATCAGACAATTGAACTGATTTAACTTTGCCACTCCTGGAGTTTCATTGCACTTAACCTGGGATGTAATGTATTTGGGAAGGGATTGGGGCATTTCTTGTCATGCTTTCTGCTTCTGCTACCAATGGGAATGTTCATTACTATCTCAACTAGGGCACCCATTCTTGTTAATTTACCACTGGATTGGTTTACAGAGATGGGAGGCTAAAATGCTCTAAAAGCCATAGACAATTAGGTTAGAACATATATTAACCCTACTATCACTAGCAGATAGGCATCCAAATTAGGTACAGTGGAGAACTTTTCTTTGAAAATATACAAGTTTGTTTTCCGTTTGTATTTTGAAGAATGAAAATAGGCAAAAAAAAAAAAAAAAACCCAAAAAACAAATTAATACATTGGGTGAAATGTAAGCACATGACAAATGTCTTGCATTACATTATGGTAGAAAATTAACTGTGCAAATCTTTACATTGGCAACCTATTTTTGTACAGACATACTGAATATACACAGTCATACACAGAACCCAAGACTTATTTGGAAAAAATATACATATTTTGTGGTATGCAGGTAAATATTTAGCAAACTCAGTAATATTTCCCAAATTTTATGGAAAAAAAAGCTGAAATAAACCTGTCCCTTTTAACCATTTAGGACAAAGAAATGGTTCTCTTTTGCGGATACTTACCTTTTTGTGCTGACCCCTGCCCCATAGGCCTTGTTGACTGTCTATCTGTATTTGAGCCTTGAGATTGACAGCTTAGGTACTGGGTATTTCTAAGGTGACATGATAGAACGGAGAATGTAATTACTCATAAGGTTGAGGGGCTATCACGTTGCCCATGTTCGACTCGAACATCGGCTGTTCGCCCGTTCGCCGAATTGCGAACGATATGGGCCGTTCGCGCTAAATTCGTGTGGCGCGTCACGGCCCATAATTCACTGCGGCATCGCAGTGCATTGCTGGCTGATGATTGGCCAAGCATGCACTATGACCCGCATGCTTGGCCAATCACAGCGCCGTCAGTAGAGAGAGCTGTAATTGGCCAAAGCCAGGGTGGCTTTGGCCAATTATGGCTCAGGGGATTTAGTACACGGCGGCCCTGTGTAGTGTGTGTTCCGGTGTGCTGAGAGATAGAGAGAGAGAGAGACAGTGTCATTTGATTTGAGTTAGATAGATTAGGCAGAACAGTCAGTCAGTTAGCTGCACTTACAGTGTATTGTGTATATATATGCATCCCAGGTGTTGCATATATATATATACACTGTATTCAGTTTAGCTAGATCCGTTCCTGTTATCTTCTATCTAGACTATTTACATTTAATGCAGTGCGTCCTGCTCACAGTGTTCAGCTAGATCCGTTCCTGCTTTTTACATTTAGTGCAGTGCGTCCTGCTCACAGTGTTCAGCTAGATCCGTTCCTGTTATCTTCTAGACTATTTACATTTAGTGCAGTGCGTCCTGCTCACAGTGTTCAGCTAGATCCGTTCCTGCAATTTACATTTAGTGCAGTGCGTCCTGCTCACAGTGTTCAGCTAGATCCGTTCCTGCTATTTACATTTAGTGCAGTGCGTCCTGCTCACAGTGTTCAGCTAGATCCGTTCCTGCTATTTACATTTAGTGCAGTGCGTCCTGCTCACAGTGTTCAGCTAGATCCGTTCCTGTTATCTTCTAGACTATTTACATTTAGTGCAGTGCGTCCTGCTCACAGTGTTCAGCTAGATCCGTTCCTGCAATTTACATTTAGTGCAGTGCGTCCTGCTCACAGTGTTCAGCTAGATCCGTTCCTGCTATTTACATTTAGTGCAGTGCGTCCTGCTCACAGTGTTAAGCTAGATCCGTTCCTGCTATTTACATTTAGTGCAGTGCGTCCTGCTCACAGTGTTCAGCTAGATCCGTTCCTGTTATTTACATTTAGTGCAGTGCGTCCTGCTCACAGTGTTCAGCTAGATCAGTTCCTGCTATTTACATTTAGTGCAGTGTGTCCTGCTCACAGTGTTCAGCTAGATCCGTTGCTGCTATTTACATTTAGTGCAGTGCGTCCTGCTCACAGTGTTCAGCTAGATCCGTTCCTGCTATTTACATTTAGTGCAGTGCGTCCTGCTCACAGTGTTCAGCTAGATCCGTTCCTGCTATTTACATTTAGTGCAGTGCGTCCTGCTCACAGTGTTCAGCTAGATCCGTTCCTGTTATCTTCTAGACTATTTACATTTAGTGCAGTGCGTCCTGCTCACAGTGTTCAGCTAGATCCGTTCCTGTTATTTACATTTAGTGCAGTGCGTCCTGCTCACAGTGTTCAGCTAGATCCGTTCCTGCTATTTACATTTAGTGCAGTGCGTCCTGCTCACAGTGTTCAGCTAGAGCCGTTCCTGCTATTTACATTTAGTGCAGTGCGTCCTGCTCACAGTGTTCAGCTAGATCCGTTCCTGTTATCTTCTAGACTATTTACATTTAGTGCAGTGCGTCCTGCTCACAGTGTTCAGCTAGATCCGTTCCTGTTATCTTCTAGACTATTTACATTTAGTGCAGTGCGTCCTGCTCACAGTGTTCAGCTAGATCCGTTCCTGTTATCTTCCTACTGACAGGCAGGCTTGTCTGGTTACAGTATATAAAGCTACCTGAAGAAAATTACAGGTGTTCTATTTGATCCTATTAGTACCACGGTCAGGCAGCTAGACTATTTACATTTAGTACAGTGCGTCCTGCTCACAGTGTTCAGCTAGATCCGTTCCTGTTATCTTCCTACTGACAGGCAGGCTTGTCTGGTTACAGTATATAAAGCTACCTGAAGAAAATTACAGGTGTTCTATTTGATCCTATTAGTACCACGGTCAGGCAGATAGACTATTTACATTTAGTACAGTGCGTCCTGCTCACAGTGTACAGCTAGATCCGTTCCTGTTATCTTCCTACTGACAGGCAGGCTTGTCTGGTTACAGTATATAAAGCTACCTGAAGAAAATTACAGGTGTTCTATTTGATCCTATTAGTACCACGGTCAGGCAGCTAGACTATTTACATTTAGTACAGTGCGTCCTGCTCACAGTGTTCAGCTAGATCCGTTCCTGTTATCTTCCTACTGACAGGCAGGCTTGTCTGGTTACAGTATATAAAGCTACCTGAAGAAAATTACAGGTGTTCTATCCCAGCTTAGTGCAGCTACAGGCCATTAGTATGTCTGGAAGGCCAAGAAGGAGAGGCAGACAGTCACAAGCCAATAAGAGAGGGCAAGCAGGCTCTGTGTCTAGTGCTGGTCGTGGAGACGGTGCATCCTCATCAGCACGTGGCCATGGGACACGCTTGGCCTTTTTTTCGGCAGCTGGCCGTGTTGAGCCGCAACATGCGGAAGACTTGGTCGAGTGGATGACCAAGCCGTCCTCATCCTCCTCATCCTCTCTCACCCATGCCCAGGGTGCTTTGTCTGGCAAAGCAGCGGCCTCTTCCCTCAGCTCAATGTCATCAGTGACTCCTTCCCTAGCTCCACCATGTCCTCATGAGGATTCCCTCGAACTGTTTGACCACAGTGTTGGGTACATGCTCCAGGAGGATGCCCAGCGTTTGGAAGGCTCTGATGACGATACTGAGCTCGATGAAGGCAGTAACATGAGCACGGACAGAGGGGGTGCCCAAGAAGGACAGCAATCTGGCAGTCATGCTCCCCCTGCTGCAGCATACTGCCAGGTTTGCTCCAGTGATGAGGAGGGAGGGGATGATGAGGTCACTGACTCAACGTGGGTGCCTGATAGGAGAGAGGAGGAGGAGGAGGAGGAGGAGGAGGCGGCGGCACATCACCAACGAGGCAGGATGCCCTCCAGGGGCCAGCCTAAGGGCAGCACATTGACTGCATCACACCCCAAAGCTCCACATGTGCAGGGCGCTGCAGTCTCTGCGCGTTATTCAAAAAGTTCTTTGGTGTGGGCCTTTTTTGAGACGAGTGCATCAGATCGCACCGCTGCTATTTGCAACATATGTCTCAAGCGTATCTCGCGTGGCCAAAACATCTCCCGCTTGGGTACCACATGCTTGACCAGACATATGTTGACCTGCCATGCAGTTCGTTGGCAAGCGTATCTAAAAGACCCACACCAAAGAACAAAGAGGATCTCTCCTTGCTCCTCATCAGCTGAGATTTCCAACCCCACTAGACCTTCAGTCCTCTCTGAGACCTGCAGTGAGAGGAATGAAGGTGTAGAATTAGGTGTGTCACAGCCAAGTACTTGTGGGCAATCTGCTTTTGGTACACCGACGTCAGATTGTACCAGGCAAATTTCCCTGCCCCAGCTGCTGCACCGCCGAAAGAAGTTTGCTCCCAGCCATCCACATGCCCAGCGGTTGAATGCTAGCTTGGCAAAATTGCTAGCACTTCAACTGCTGCCTTTTCAGTTGGTAGACTCTGCCCCCTTCCGTGAGTTTGTGGAATGTGCGGTTCCTCAGTGGCAGGTACCCAAATGCCACTTTTTCTCACGGAAGGCGATTCCGGCTCTCTACCGGCATGTGGAAGGCAATGTCCATGCCTCGCTGGACAGGGCGGTCAGCGGTAAGGTGCATATTACCGCTGACTCATGGTCCAGCAGGCATGGACAGGGACCTTACCTAAGTTTCACGGCGCATTGGGTGACTCTGCTGGCAGCTGGGAAGGATGCAGGACAAGGTGCAGTAGTGTTGGAGGTTGTTCCGCCACCACGCCTCCAAAATGCTGATTGTGACACACCTCTCTCCTCCACCCCCTCCTCTTCTTCTTCCTCCATGGCCTCTTCCTCGGAACCAGCGGTGCTCCGTAGGCGTTCAAGGGGCTACGCAAGTACGCAGGCCAAAAGATGCCATGCGGTGCTTGAGCTGGTGTGCTTGGGGGACAGGAGCCACACTGGGGCAGAGGTTCTGTCAGCTCTGCAGGGGCAGGTTCAGAGGTGGTTGACGCCACGTCAACTTAAGGCAGGAATGGTGGTTTGCGACAATGGCACCAACCTCCTCTCTGCCCTCCGACAGGGACAAATGACCCATGTGCCCTGTTTGGCTCACGTCCTTAACTTGGTGGTGCAGCGGTTCTTGGGCAGGTACCCGGGCTTACAGGATGTCCTGAGGCAGGCCAGGAAAGTCTGTGTGCATTTCCGCCGGTCATATAATGCCAGTGCTCGGCTGACGGACCTCCAAAAGGAGTTTAACCTGCCCAAGAACCGCCTAATCTGTGACATGCCCACCAGGTGGAACTCAACGTTGGCCATGCTGCAGCGGCTGCACACGCAGCAGAGGGCCATCAATGAGTACCTGTGCGACTATGGCACCAGGACAGGGTCAGGGGAGCTTGGTTTTTTTTCCCCACACCAGTGGGCCATGATCAGGGATGCATGCACTGTCCTGTCACCATTCGAGGAGGCCACGAGGATGGTGAGCAGTGACAGTGCATGCATCAGTGACACTGTCCCCCTTGTCCACCTGTTGGAGCACACGCTGCGTGGAATAATGGACAGGGCACTTGAGGCAGAACAGAGGCAGGAAGAGGAGGACTTCCTTAGCTCTCAAGGCCCCCTTTATCCAGACAGTGTTCCTGCGTGCCCGCCGATCACACAGGAAGAGGACGAGGAGGAAGAGGAGGAGGAGGAAGATTGTGTCAGTATGGAGGTGGAGCCTGGCACTCAGCATCAGCAGCAGTCTTTAAGGGATCAGTCCCAAGAAACACATGGACTTGTACGTGGCTGGGAGGAGGTGGCTGCGGACCATGTCGTTCTTAGTGACCCAGAGGACTCCGGACCGAATGCCTCAGCAAACCTACGCTGCATGGCCTCCCTGATCCTGCAAAGCCTGCGTAAGGATCCTCGTATTCGTGGTATCAAGGAGAAGGACCAATACTGGCTGGCAACCCTCCTTGATCCACGTTACAAGGGTAAGGTTGCGGACCTTATCTTGCCATCGCAGAGGGAGCAGAGGATGAAACATCTTCGGGAGGCCTTGCAGAAAGGTCTGTGCAACGCGTTCCCAGAGACTGGGAGGTTACAAACTCCTGTTTTTGGACAACGTGTTGCTGAGGCTTCGGTCAGTCAAAGAAGGAGCGGTGGAGAAGGTGGCCGTCTGACCGATGCGTTCAGACAATTTTTTGGTCCGCAGCCCCAAGGTATGATCGGTTCCAGCAACCATCGCCAGCGTCTGTTTTACATGGTGCAGGAATACCTAGGGGCAAGATCAGACTTGGACACCTTTCCCACCGAAAATCCTCTGGGTTACTGGGTCTTGAGGATGGATCACTGGCCAGAGCTTGCACAGTATGCAATTGAGCTACTGGCCTGTCCTGCATCCAGCGTTCTTTCGGAACGCACATTCAGTGCTGCTGGAGGCGTGGTAACCGATCACAGGGTGCGTCTGTCCACCGACTCGGTCGATCGGCTGACCTTCATAAAAATGAATGAGTCTTGGATCACCACCAGCTACCAAGCACCTGATGCTGATGTAACCGAATAATTTTTTTTGAAATCTCAGATCCCTTCAAAGACTGCCTATGCTGATGCTGAGTGAGTATCCCTGAGTAATTATCCTCTTCCTCCTCAATCATCACGCTGATAGCTTGTAAGAACATTTTTGGTTCTGGGCGCCACCACCAGTGCCTAAGGCACAATTTTTCAGCCCCTGTTTAACAGGGGCGTGTAATTACAATTTTTGATGTAATACTTTGCAGCAGGGCTCGTTCCTGCATTCCAACTAGAGTGTCTGTGAGGGGTTGCAGTGTTGTGGCACCAGCACCAGTGCCTAAGGCCCAATTTTTCTGCCCCTGTCTAACAGGGGCGTGTAATTACAATTTTTGATGCAATACTTTGCAGCAGGGCTCGTTCCTGCGTTCCAACTAGAGTGTCTGTGAGGGGTTGCAGTGTTGTGGCACCAGCACCAGTGCCTAAGGCCCAATTTTTCTGCCCCTGTCTAACAGGGGCGTGTAATTACAATTTTTGATGCAATACTTTGCAGCAGGGCTCGTTCCTGCGTTCCAACTAGAGTGTCTGTGAGGGGTTGCAGTGTTGTGGCACCAGCACCAGTGCCTAAGGCCCAATTTTTCTGCCCCTGTCTAACAGGGGCGTGTAATTACAATTTTTGAAGCAATACTTTGCAGCAGGGCTTGTTCCTGCGTTCCAACTAGAGTGTCTGTGAGGGGTTGCAGTGTTGTGGCACCAGCACCAGTGCCTAAGGCCTAATTTTTCAGCTCCTGTTCAACAGGGGCATGTAATTACAATTCTTGATCTAATATTTCACAGCAGGGCCCTGTGAGGGCTTACAGTGTTGTGGCCACAGCAACACCTAAGGCCCAAATTTCTGCTGAGTATATAGGGCAGGACCCTACTTTCAAACATCTAACTTACAAACGACTCCTACTTGCAAACGGAAGGAGACAACAGGAAGTGAGATGAAATCTACCCCTAGGAAGGGAAATTCTCTCCTGTAAGAGTTAATATGGGAAAACAATTTCTCCTTTCCACTGATGCTTTCCAATCCTTGTTCCACAAAAAAACCCAAATTTTCAAAAAAACATTTTTCATTGGGACAAAAAAGTGAGGTGAAATCTTCTGAAGAGGAGGAAAGACAGCAAAACAAATGTCACAGGGGTGATAACCCTTCCCTATGTTTTCCAAAAAGCTTAGAAAAGATTTTTTGGCTGGAGCTAAACACGTTAAAAATGTTCAAAATTACAAACAGATTCTACTTAACAACAAACCTACAGTCCCTGTCTTGTTTGCACCGCCTGTATACTGCTGTTCAGAGTATATAGGGCCTGGTGGCCCCACACCTTTCCTTATTTTAATTTGGGTGCGGGGTTCCCCTTAATATCCATACAAGACCCAAAGGGCCTGGTAATGGACTGGGGGGTACCCATGCCGTTTGTCTCACTGATTTTCATCCATATTGCCATGACCCGACATGACATTAAACCCGCAAGCAGTTTTAAATGAGATTTTTTCCTTTAAAAATGACATTTGGTGCAGGGACTGTTCTAAACATGGGAAACACGCGTCACTTTACAGGCATACTATAGACACCCCCCAGGTACGATATTTAAAGGAATATTTCACTTTTTTTTTTTTTACTTTAAGCATCATTAAAATCACTGCTCCCGAAAAAACGGCCGTTTTTAAAAGTTTTTTTTGCATTGATACATGTCCCCTGGGGTAGGACCCGGGTCCCCAAACCCTTTTTAGGACAATACCATGCAAATTAGCCTTTAAAATGAGCACTTTTGATTTCGAACGTTCGAGTCCCATAGACGTCAATGGGGTTCTAACGTTCGTGCGAACTTTCGGTCCGTTCGCGGGTTCTGGTGCGAACCGAACCGGGGAGTGTTCGGCTCATCCCTAGTTGTGATCATGGCTTGTACCCTGACTCCCCTTCTGCCTTACATTCCTGTACCTCACTGCCTGGCTGTAAACTGACCACAGATTGTATTCTGACTTTGCCTGATGTTCTTGTACCTTGCTGCCTGGCTGTTGATGACCTTTTGGCTTGTGTCCTGGATTTGCTGCTGTCCGCTGATCAAGTGTCAACGTGTACTGGCCTCTGGTCCCTCTCTGGTGATCTATGGTCAGCTGGATCCTGAAACCGACAGCTGGTGCTGCCACCCCACACACACACACATTGTCATAAGACTTTATTACTTATATACAATCACATCTGTCTTCTTCGCCCACCTTCTCTATAGCCGTGGTTCTTGCTCCCCACCTTCCTCATCACTTCATGGTATAGAGATATATATATATATATATATATATATATATATATATACATGTGTATATATATATATATATATATATATATATATATATACATATATATATATATATATATATATATATATATATATGTGTATATATATATATATATATATATATATATATATGTATACAGTGGATACAGTGGGGACGGAAAATATTCAGACCCCCTTAAATGTTTCACTCTTTGTTATATTGCAGCCATTTGCTAAAATCATTTAAGTTCATTTTTTTTCCTCATTAATGTACACACAGCACCCCATATTGACAGAAAAACAGAATTGTTGACATTTTTGCGGATTTATTAAAAAAGAAAAACTGAAATATCACATGGTCCTAAGTATTCAGACCCTTTGCTCAGTATTTAGTAGAAGCACCCTTTTGATCTAATACAGCCATGAGTCTTTTTGGGAAAGATGCAACAAGTTTTTCACACCTGGATTTGGGGATCCTCTGCCATTCCTTCTTGCAGATCCTCTCCAGTTCTGTCAAGTTGGATGGTAAACGTTGGTGGTCAGCCATTTTTAGGTCTCTCCAGAAATGCTCAAGTGGGTTTAAGTCAGGGCTCTGGCTGGGCCATTCAAGAACAGTCACAGAGTTGTTGTGAAGCCACTCCTTCGTTATTTTAGCTGTGTGCTTAGGGTCATTGTCTTGTTGGAAGGTAAACCTTTGGTCCAGTCTGAGGTCCTGAGCACTCTGGAGAAGGTTTTCGTCCAGAATATCCCTGTACTTGGCGGCATTCATCTTTCCCTCGATTGCAACCAGTCCTCCTGTCCCTGCAGCTGAAAAACACCCCCACAGCATGATGCTGCCACCATGCTTCACTGTTGGGACTGTATTGGACAGGTGATGAGGAGTGCCTGGTTTTCTCCACACATACCGCTTAGAATTAAGGCCAAAAAGTTCCATCTTGGTCTCATCAGACCAGAGAACCTTATTTCTCACCATCTTGGAGTCCTTCAGGTGTTTTTTTAGCAAAAACAATGTGGGCTTTCATGTGTCTTGCACTGAGGAGAGGCTTCCGTCTGGCCACTCTGCCATAAAGCCCTGACTGGTGGAGGGCTGCAGTAATGGTTGACTTTCTACAACTTTCTCTCATCTCCCGACTGCATCTCTGGAGCACAGCCACAATGATCTTTGGGTTCTTCTTTACCTCTCTCTCCAAGGCTCTTCTCCCCCGACAGCTCAGTTTGGCCGGACGGCCAGCTCTAGTAAGGTTTCTGGTCGTCCCAAACATCTTCCATTTAAGGATTATGAAGGCCACTGTGCTCTTAGGAACCTTAAGTGCAGCAGAATTTTTTTGGAACCTTGGCCAGATCTGTGCCTTGCCACAATTCTGTCTCTGAGCTCTTCAGGCAGTTCCTTTGACCTCTTGATTCTCATTTGCTCTGATATGCACTGTGAGCTGTAAGGTCTTATATAGACAGGTGTGTGGCTTTCCCAATCAAGTCCAATCAGTATAATCAAACACAGCTGGACTCAAATGAAGGTGTAGAACCATCTCAAGGATGATCAGAAGAAATGGACAGCACCTGAGTTAAATATATGAGTGTCACGGCAAAGGGTCTGAATACTTAGGACCATGTGATATTTCAGTTTTTCTTTTTTAATAAATCTACAAAAATGTCAACAATTCTGTGTTTTTCTGTCAATATAGGGTGCTGTGTGTACATTAATGAGGAGAAAAATGAACTTAAATGATTTTAGCAAATGGCTGCAATATAACAAAGAGTGAAAAATGTAAGGGTTTATATATATGTATATATATATATATATATATATATATATATATATATATATATATATATATATATATATACACATTTTTTGTCCTCACACTTCCTGTCAACACTACCAGGGGTGTTGAACAAAAGGTCGGTGCAAGGGAAGCTCCCTCATCAACACGATTTCCACCAGGTACGTGAAATACACATTATGTGGTACTTCATTCCACTACAGTCAAGCTTATATAAAAACATGCATGGAATTTCAGGGATAAAAGGGGAACATAGAGACAATAGTCTAATATCCAATGTGGGTTAAAGTACCTCTTTAGGCACCATGATCATTATAATTTTCTAATCATAATGTTCTGAGGCTCTGTAGGCATGTTAATGACATTATTAAGACTTTGCTATAAATCACTTTACGTTAGCTACTGAACATTGTCGGCGTTAAATATTTCAGCAGTGTTATGCCCCGTATACACGGTCGGATTTTCCGACGGAAAATGTGCGATCGGAGCGTGTTGTCAGAAATTCCGACCATGTGTGGGCTCCATCGGACTTTTTCCATCGGATTTTCCAACACACAAAGTTTGAGAGCAGGCTATAAAATTTTCCGACAACAAAATCCGTTGTCGGAATTTCCGATCGTGTGTACACAAATCCGACGCACAAAGTGCCACGCATGCTCAGAATAAATAAAGAGATGAACGCTATTGGCTGCTGCCCCATTTATAGTCCCGACGTACGTGTTTTACGTCACCGCGTTCAGAACGATCGGATTTTCCGACAACTTTGTGTGACCGTGTGTATGCAAGACAAGTTTGAGCCAACATCCGTCGGAAAAAATCCTAGGATTTTGTTGTCGGAATGTCCGATCAATGTCCGACCGTGTGTACAGGGCATTATACATTTTTAACCAATTTGTCAGTCTCTCAGATTTATTCACACAGGTTTTGGGCATATGACTTATTGTAGCGATGGTAAAGCTGGCTGTACACTGCTGGATCTACTTGTCTGTAAGTTAGTGGAACAAGTGGATCCCCAAAGAATGTAATTTCTCTTCACCTCACATACAGCCTGCAAGTAGTTAGATAGTCGAGTAGTTATATAGCACCAACAGTTACGTAGGGGTTGATTTACTAATGGCTAGGGATGGGTGAACGGTTTGGCCTGAGCATAAGTTCTGGCCGAACTCTCGTTGTTTGGTCGTTTGGCGAACAGCCAAACAAACGGGTCGTTCGACTGTTTGTTTGGCCCCCCAAACCGACCACAATGCATTGCGGCGCTGAACAGTGGATTGCAAGCCCTGATTGGCTGAAGCAGTGAAAGCTTCAGCCAATCAGGGCACGGAGCACTGTCAGAGTCATGATTGGACACTGTCATCTTGACTTTATCCAATCATGACTCATTCCCGCCCCACAGTATAAAAGTATTTTTTCTTGTTTTTTTTGTAAATTCTTTTTATTGAAATTTTTTTTTACTGTGGAGGTACAAAACAGGGCCATTGGGGCATACCCCGGCCAAATGGTGCACATAGCCATGTGCATAACAGCGTACAACTCACAATGCAGCTCAAGACTAAACAATTCTAACTACAGTTAAAATTACTAACAAAGTATCTAGTACCCAGTTTCAACATGGTAGGATGTTAATAGGATATATCTGTTCTTGTAGGACCTCTCATCCCTTTTATCTGTCAGAGCCAGATGTTGTAAGGACAGCTAGGGTCGAGTGAAGTCACTCAACCTCTGGACTGACTCCACCGCCCACCCACCCGGGGGCAGACCCCAACACTCAACAGGGCCAGGTAGGCACCCAGGGCATCTAGTCAGGGCAATTTGCAACAGGTTGATCATCTGTCGTGGACTCTGAATCTGTCCACAAGTGCCAGACTTTTTCAAATTTTTGGGGGCATCCACGGGATAAATATGTTGCTTTGTATAGGGGGATAATTTTGTTAATTAATGTTTTCCACAATGACATGGTAGGGGGGTTGGCTGACTTCCATTTTAGTACTATGGCTTTCCTGGCATAAAATAATAGAATACCTATTAGGGTGCGGGTTGCTTTAGCTAACGCCAACTGTTCCACAAGATCCAGGAGACAGACACTAATTGTCAGAGGTATTGGTATAGTAGTCAATCTGTGGACAAATTGAGTTACTTCTTTCCAATATCCCCGAACCTGTGGGCAATCCCAAAATACATGTAGGAAACCAGCAAGGACACCACAGCATCTCCAGCAAGCTGCCGACGAGGTTGGGTATATGCGATGAAGGCGTTGGGGTGTGTAGTATATTCTGTGCAGGATTTTGAATTGTATTAGCTTCTCCATAGTTGCAACTAGTGGTTGTAATGGGTAATCCCAAATGTCTTCCCAGTCTTCGCTGTCCAGCTCCTGCACCTCCGCCCGCCACCGGTCCCGCAGCCCATCCGACCTGAAAGGATGGCAGCAGTGCTTGGTATATTTGAGATAGTGGCTTACGGAGATTAATATAATTTAGCAGAGTTTCGAGATCGTCATGCTCAACCCAGAGCTGAACCGATCCGAATTGTGAGCCAAAGGCGTGGCGGAGCTGCAGGAACCTGAAAAAGAAAGAATTTGGGAGTTGAAATTTGTGCTTCAGTCTGTCAAAGGTGAACAACCCCAAGCCATCACAAACATCTTTCAAATATTTGATGCCCTTGCCAGCCCACAGGCCGGGGTCCTGCAAAGAATGAAATTCCTTTAGCCTGGAATTACACCAAAGTTGTGTGTCAGGGGACCATATGCCTTTTACCAGGTTAGGTTTAACTACCACTGTGTGCCAAGCCCTGACAACTGCCCCTCATAGCTTGTGTTAGGGTTATCAGTGAACCCCCTATCGCCCTGTAGAGGGCATTGCAAAGAGCCTCATAAGATCCTAGATGTGCTGCCTCAAGGACTACTGATGCGCTGGTATCATCTGAGACCAGCCAATTGTGGGCTTGGGTGAGCATTGCTGCCAAATAATATGTGTGAAAGTCAGGGCAAGCAAGTCCCCCCTGTGTCCAAGGCCTACGTAGAATTTTCCTGCTAAATCTGGCTGGATGTGATTGCCACAGAAAGGAAGCCATTAGGGAATCTAGTTGTTGGAAGAGTGTTTTAAGTATCCAGACTGGGGAGTGCCTTAGTGTATATAGTAGAACCGGGAGCATTTTCATTTGAATTAAATTAATTTTCCCTATAAGTGTTAGTGGGAGATATGACCAGGCCTTTAATTTAGATTTACACCATTGCAGTACCGGGGACAGATTGAGCTTACTGAAATCCTGGGTATTGGGAGAGATACTGATCCCTAAGTATCTGATGGAGTTTGCCCATTGTAGGGGTAAGTTAGAGTTACTCTGCTGTTTCACCCCTGGATCTATGGGAAGAATGAGTGACTTGCTCCAGTTGTTGCGGAGGCCAGAAAGAGTAGCAAAGCGGTCCAGAATCTGGAGCGCCGCTGAAAGTGAGGGGCCGGGATCTTGCAGAAAGAGGATTAAGTCATCCGCATATAGAGCTAACTTCTCAACTATTGATTCGACCCGGATCCCTGACACCTCCTCTGATCTCCACAGGGTCTCCGCCAGAGGCTCCATCACCAGGGAGAACAGTGCAGGGGAAAGAGGGTGAAAGCTTACCATTTAGTTTAATATTGGCCGTGGGGGATTTGTAGAGTAGACCGATCCATTTCCGGAAGGTTGGGCCATAGCCGAAACCCTCAAGAATCTGCATCATGTATGACCATTTGACTGTGTCAAATGCCTTCTCTATGTCGAGAGACACCAAGACCCGAGAGGCATTCTCTTCAGCTGGAAGCTGGAGATGGGTGAAGACTCGTCTAAGATTTATGTCTGTGGACTTGTCGGGCATAAAACCGGTCTGGTCTATGTTGACAAGGGATGGTAGCACCTGCATAATCCTACTGGCGAGTACTTTAGTGAGTATCTTAAGGTCATAATTCAATAGGGAGATGGGCCTGTAGGATGAGCAGCAGAGGGGGTCCTTTCCCGGTTTGGGTAGCAATACAATGTGTGCCTGATACATACTGTCTGGCAACCCTCCGGCCTCCAGGCACTCCGCAAAAAGTTGAGTGAGCCCGGGGGCCAGTAAAGCTGTGTGTGTATTGTATCATTCCCCGGGTAGTCCATCAAGACCCGGGGATCTGTTGTTGGGTAGGGAGTAGATCGCACTCCCTATCTCCTGGTGTGTTAGTGGCTTATCTAAATTATTCCTGCCCTCATCAGAGAGAGTAGGCAAGGTAATTCCCCCCAACACATCTAGTATAGCCTCATTGGGGGTGGGATTTAGGTCGTCGTATAAGTTTCTATAACATATATGAAATTCATTCAGTATGCCCTCGGGGTCTGTAATTTGATCTCCCATGCAAGTCTGGATTCTAGGAATTACTGTTTGGAGTGAGGGTTCCACTACCAGGTTGGCCAATAATTTTCCGTTCTTGTCCCCTGATTCGAAAAGTTTGGCGACAAACTTCCTCGTATCGGACTGTACCAGCGAGGTGTAATGGAGCCTCAAGGCCCACCTCGCCTGATCTAGGGAGGAATAGTTTTCAGGTGATGGATGCACTGTGAAGAGCCCCATCGCCACTTTTTCATCCTGCTCCAATTGAGTGGTTTGTGCTGCAAAACCGGATCTCACTGCCTTTATAGAGGAGACATATTCCCCTCGAGCGTGAGCCTTGCCTGCCTCCCAAACCATATCAAGGGTGGTCGAACCCTCATTAACAGCCCAATATTCTGTAAGCTTGGGTCCCAATATTTCCTGGTTTTGAGGATTGTCTATCCAATGTGACGCCAGCCTCCAGCATCCCAGCTCGCGAGAGGTGCCAAGAGACAAAATGGCAGACATTTTCAGTGTGATGTTGGCGTGGAGAGAGATAAAACAGGGCTCTGTTCAGTGCTATCAGTTAGTGTGTACTGTGCTATTTATAAATCCTGAATAATAATAATAATATTTTGCTTCAATTGTCAGTGTAGAATATTAGTTTAGTGTCAGTCTAAGGATAGTGTGAGTGTAGTGAGGAGGACCATCATTCAGCTTTGCATAGTGTGCAGCTAGATTAGGGAGAGCTCAGATAGTTTCACTGTAGTGTAGTGAGACTGTGTCATTCATACATACATTAGTGTGGAGTAGGGACAGCTCATATAGTTTCAGTGTAGTGTAGTGAGAAAATGTCAGTAATCATGAAATTAGTGTATAGCTAGATTAGGGACAGTTCAGATAGCATCAGTGTAGTGACGGTTGAACACCATCTATTTGATTGCATTACTGCCAGTTTAACGCCATTTACTTCTATGTGCATTACTGTCAGTTTACCGCCATATCGTTTTGTGTGCGCTACTGCCAGTTTAACGCCATTTAGCTTTGCGTGCGTTACTGCCAGTTTAACGCCATATCGTTTTGTGTGCGTTATTGCCTGCCAGTTTAACGTCATATCGTTTTGCATGCGTTACTGCCAGTTTAACGCCATATAGTTCTGTGTGGGTTACTGCCAGTTTAACGCCATATACTTTTGTGTGTTACTGCCAGTTTAACGCCATTTACTTCTGTGTACGTTACTGCCAGTTTAACGCCATATAGTTATGCGTGCGTTACTGCCATTTTAACGCCATATAGTTCTCTGTGCATTACTGACAGTTTAACGCCATATCATTTTGTGTGTGTTACTGCTAGTTTAACACCATATAGTTTTGCGTGCGTTACTGGCAGTTTAACGCCATATAGTTTTGTGCTTTACTGCCACTTTAACGCCATATAGTTCTGTGTGTGTTACTGCCAGTTTAACGCCATATCGTTTTGTGTGCGTTACTGCCAGTTTAATGCCATATCGCTTTGTGTGCAATACTGCCAGTTTAACGCCATATCGTTTTGCGTGCGCTACTGCCAGTTTAACGCCATATTGTTTTGTGTGCATTACTGCCAGTTTAACGCCATATAGTTCTGTGTGAGTTACTGCCAGTTTAACGCCATATAGTTCTGTGTGAGTTACTGCCAGTTTAACGCCATATAGTTTTAATGCGCGTTACTGCCAGTTTAAAACCATATAGTTCTGGGTGCGTTACTGCCAGTTTAACGCCATATAGTTCTGTGCGTCACTGTATGTTTGCCGCAGTATGCAGTATATTATAGTGTATCTGTGGAGTGTGTCTGTGTCGTGTGAGTACTCAAATTACAGTCCACCAAACACCTTGTTACATTGATTAAGTGCATCTACTTACAGATTTCAACTTCTTCTTTACATTTGCTTATAAACACCGCCCCCTCCCTCCCAATAATGTCTGGGAGGACATCAAGGAGAGGCAGACATTCCCTTGGCACTGTAAGGGGGGCAGCAACAAATGTGTCCACAGGCAAAGGTGGACGTGGTGATCAGTCCTCAGGCAGGGCATAATTTCCTCTGTTTAGTGAGTTTGCCTGTGCTATCCAGCCACAGCATGCAGAGGAAGTGGTGGACTGGCTTAATAAACCTTCCTCATCCTCCTCATCCTCTGTCACACAAGAAGAGTCAAGTGTGCAGTCCCCTGCAGTTGCTGTAAGTGGATAAACCTGCCTCCTTGTCCACATCTATTCCTGCCATAGTCCCAACATCAGTCATTGAGGAGTCAGCTGAGTTATTTGACCACAGCATCAGCCACTTGCTCCTTGATGATGCCCAGCCTTTACTGGATTCTGATTTTGGTTCTGAGGTTGAGGATGACAGGAACATGAGCCTAAAGAGAGAGGGAGGAACACTGGTAGACAAATTGGCATTCATGTTCCCCAAGCCACAGCGTATTGCCAAGTTGTCTCCAATGGTAATGATGAAGATGGAGGAGATGATGATGATGATGATGATGATGAGGTCACCGATGTGACTTGGGTGCCAGATAGAGCAGAGGAGAAAACTGAAGGTGAGGTGGCACGACCCCAAGGAGGCCGACATCAAGAAGAGTAGAGAGCAGCCACCCTATTCCATCACATTCTGCAGCTGTTATCTCCCGGCGAACTTCCCAAAGCTCAGCTGTCTGGCCCTTTTTTAAGCACATCTGTAGCAGATCGCACTGTTGCTATCTGCAAACTGTGTCTCAGGCACATCAAATGTGGCAAAAACACCAACCATTTGGGTACCACATGCCTAACAAGGCATTTAACTTCCAGCCACCATTGGCAAGAGCATCTAAAAGCCACACAAAAGGGGCACACATCTGTCCCTCCTCATCCTCCTTACCCACTTCAGCCTGCCCCTGCGATACCCAGTCACAGGGATGATGTCTCCACTGACAGGGATGATGGTATAGCACAGGTGTCCCAGGTCCTAGCAGCACATCTGCCAGCAGCACACCACCAGCTGTAGACTGTAGCCAGCACATTTCTCTGCCCATCTGCTGCAGCAGAAAAAAATACAGTCCCTGCCACCCACATGCCCAGCGTCTGAATGCAAGCTTGTCAAAGCTGTTGGCTCTCCAACTTCTGCCTTTCAGCCTGGTGGATTCTGCCCCCTTCCGTGAATTTGCACGATGTGCTGTACCACAATGGCAGGTTCTCAGTCGCTACTACTTTTCACGTTAGGCCATTCCATCTCTCTACCATCACGTGGAAGGGAATGTTCTGGCATCATTGGACAAGGCAGTCAGCTGTAAAACCCACCTTACTGCTGACACGTGGTCTAGCAAGCATGGGCAGGGATGATATATTTTGTTCACAGCACACTGGGTAACGCTGCTTGCAACTCGAAAGGATGCAGGACAGGGCTCGGTGCTGCAGCTTGTTGTGCCCCCACATCTCCATACAGCTGCTGGTGATGAAGCCAGACCTGTGAGCTCTACCCCCTCCTCCTCCTCTTTCTCCTCCACCACCTCCATGCCCTCCTCTGCAGAATTGTCCTATGAACATAAGGTACCCCTAAGCGTTCATAGGGCTATTCCCAGAGTCAGGCTAAAAGGTGCCATGCAGTGCTTCAGCTGGTGTGCTTAGGGGACAGGCACCACACTGGAGCAGAGATTCTTGCAGCTCTGCAGGGACAGGCCCAGAGGTGGTTCATACCACGCCAGCTGGAGCCAGGAATAGCGGTGTCCGATAATGGCTCAAACCTCCTGTCCGCCCTTAGACAGGGAAAGTTGACAAATGTCCTCAATTTGGTGGTGCAGCGTTTCTTAAGTATGTACCCAGGGTTTCAAGATGTACTAAAACAGGCCAGAAGAGTCTGTCAGAGAGATGCTGTCATCCTGAGTGACCCCGAGGAGTCTGCTTCTCAAGCCTCAACAAGTTTGAGGTGCATGGGCAACCTCATTCTTCAAAGCCTGCGAAAAGACCCAAGAATACGTGCATAAAGGAGAATTCTCAGAACTCATCCCGTCCCCACAGAGAGTACAGAAGATAAAATCTCTTGAGGACACGTTAAAGAGCATTTTACTGAACGTTTTTCCTGACTCCAGTAGGTTACAGTGTGGTGGAAAACATCATTTTGAGTCTTCTGTTGGTCAAGAGAGGAGCGTTGGAGAAGGCATCTGCCTAAGTGAGGCATTTCGGAATTTTTTTAGTCCTTGCTGCCCAGGGCTGTCAGCTTCCACATCCCATCGGCAGCGTCTGCATCACATGGTGTATGATTACCTTGAGTTTTTGGGCTGCCCTACATCCAGCGTGCTTTCAAAACAGGCATTCAGTGCTGCAGGAGGTTTTGTTACTGATCATAGAACGCATCTGTCCACAGACTCCGTGGACCGTTTGATTTTTATAAAAATGAATCAGTGGTGGATTACCAGCTATGAAGCCCCTGATGCCGATGTCACTGATTAAGTCTTTTTGGGATGTGGAATCTCTGCAGGACTTCGAGGCTGCCTAGCTTTGAGAGTGTTCAATCATTTCATCTGGAAGAATGTTTTTGGTATAGGTTTCATGGGCACAATTAACACCCAAAGACCAATTTTTCTGCACCTATTTGACAGGTGCATATCATTGCAATTTTTTACAGCAAGGCCAATTCTTGCTTTCATCAAGAGTACCTCTATAAGGTTATGATGGGAAGGCGCAGCCTGCAGCCTCTGAGAGGAGGAGAAGCAGGCTTTCATCGGCTGCACAAGAAAAATGATGGGTATCGGTTCTTCTATATGCCGCCCCGACCACCCCTCCTATCCAGGTGTGCATGGGAGTCGCACGGGCCCCCTGGAGCATGGGACCAGGTTACAGTGTGACACATTTTTTACTACCTGCTAACCACCTCTCTTAAGCTTCAATAGGCAGCAGACAGGGCTGTTTACATGTCGCGGTCACAATGCTTTGCTTCATGCCCATGGCAAATTCTACCCAACATGTAGCAATTAGCAGGGGGCAACCCAAGCAACACATTCAGGCAAACAGAGACGCACCGAAAACACCTAAACTATGTGCAGTCCATGTGGCTGCAGATGCGTTTGTTGCCTAAAATAGGGTTCAAACAGGCAGTGAGGAGGTGTCACATCGCTTCCTGTCAGTAGCCTCTAAAGCACAATGCGAAAGGGCTTCAGAGGAATAAGAGATTTAGAGGCATGTCTAAATCTACTCCCAAGCATAAGGAGAACTTGAAAACTCAATACAGGTAGTGTCCTGTTTGGAATTTGAACTGGGGACTCTACTGCAGCATGGCAGAAGTACTAACCACAAAGCCATTGTGCTTGTCCCTAACTGGATGAAATTTAACTTGCTACAGCACTGTGTATCTTCTCCCTTCTGCTGAGTTCCCCCCACTTCAATACTGGACATTTTCACTCCCTTCCTGCCCAAGCCAATTTTCAGTTTTCAGCGCTGTTGCAATTTGAATGACAATTGCGTGGTCATGCTACACTGTACCCAAATGAAATATTTATCATTTTTTTTCCCCACAAATAGAGCTTTCTTTTAGTGGTATTTGATCATCTCTGCAGTTTTTATTTTTTGCGCTATAAACAAAAGAAGAGCGACAAGTTTGAAAAAAAAACACAATATTTTTTACTTTTTGCTATAATAAATATCCCAATTATAAAAAAAAAAAAATGTCCTCAGTTTAGGCCGATATGTATTCCTCTACATATTTTTGGTAAAAAAAATTGCAATAAGCATATATTTATTGGTTTGCTTAAAAGTTATAGCGTCTACAAAATAGGGGATAGTTTTATGGCATTTTTATTATTATTTTTTTTTTTTACTAGCAATGGCGGTGATCTGCGATTTTTATCATGACTGTGACATTGCGGCGGACAGATCAGACACTTTAGACACCATTTTTGGACCATTCACATTTATACAGCGATCAGTGCTATACAAATGCATTGATTACTGTATAAAAATCTCTGGCAGTGAAAGGGTTAACAGTAGGGAGCAGTGAAGGGGTTAACTGTGTTGCCTAGGGAGTGATTCTAACTGTAGGGGGAGGGGACTCACAAGGGGAGGAGACAGATCGGTGTTCCTCTGTACTGGGAACACACCATCGGTCTCCTCTCACCTGACATTACGTGGATCTGTGTGTTTACACACACAGATCCACGGTCCTGCTCAGTTAACGGACATCGCGGCCGCCGGGTCACGCGCATCTGCTCCCGAGTGACGCGCAGGGGGTGCGCGCGTGCCCCCCAGACAGCCAGGAAGCCCAGGATATCATATGACGCCCGCCAAGGATGGGAGATCCCTCCTGCGGATGTCGTATGTACATGGGCGGGATATGAAGTGGTTAAAGGTATTAATAAAAAAAAAAAAAAACTTATACCTACCTGCTCTGTGCAATGGTTTTGGACAGAGCAGCCCCGATCCTCTTCTTTTTGGGTCCCTGCCAACGGTCCTGGCTCCTCCCTTCTGCCGAGTTCCCCCAATAGCAAGCCTCTTGCTATGGGGGCACTTGAGCAGGCTTGCTCCTGAGCCATGCTCGTGTGAATGAACATTGCCTATTTACACACAGAGCGTGGTTTGGCCCTGCCCCCGCTCTCCTCATTGGCTCACTGGTTGTAATTGACAAGAGCACACACAAGCACGATGCACATCACTGGATGAAGATGAGGCTCGGGTAAGTATAAGGAGGGCTGGGGGGGAGCTGCACCCAGAAGGTTTTTTACCCTAATGCATAGAATGCAATAAGGTAAAAACAAAAAACAAAAAACCTCCTGCCTTTAGAACCACTTTAAGTTATTGCCCTTTTCCTGTAAATTAATGCTTTTAGCCCTTTATGAAATCTGATATTATAATAGCATGTTAGAGTTTATAAAATGTTTTGGTTATTGAGTTTGGATCCACTGTAAACAAGGTTTCCTAAAACCAGTCGAACAACAATGCTGACACCACTGATGGATTAGTTACAGTATGCGATACCTATAGGTTATGGCTATGTAGTTAAAAGAGAGAAAACCCACAACGAGTCTCCTAAAGGAGCAGGTGCCAACCCGTAAACACTGAGCTGTCAGATGAGCAAGAAGCACCTTAAGACAGACAGACAGACAGACAGACAGACAGACAGACAGACAGACAGACAGACAGACAGACAGACAGACAGACAGACAGACCGACAGACCGACAGACAGACCGACAGACCATGAACTCTTGTCAGCCTTCTTCTATAAAAATGCATCATGAAATTTTCACATAGAAATTGAATAAAAATGTAGAATTATTATACCCCAGCCTGTTGATATTTCAAACAATATTTGTACATTTTAAACAACATCGGTGGATTATGACATTTAGCCCTGGTTCACAGCGGTGCAATTTTGAAACTGTGCTACTTCAGCGCGATTTCAAAGCCGCACATCAGTGCGATTTGCATTGCCCATTTCATTGCAGCTTGTGACTTCATTTACCAGAAGCCTATACCACAATGCAATCGATAAAATTTAGTGCAGGAACCTTTTTTACAAGTCCCGACGATATGAAAGGTTCCATTACTGGCAATAGGGTGCAACTTGTCATGTGATTTGGAGCTGTCAAATTGCATGACAAGTCACGCGGCTGTGAAGGCGGGCTTAAAATGGTTGGAAGATGCTAAATTTGTGGTAGATATCAGAGGCACAAATATGTATAGTTAAAAAAACTTATATATATACAGTATATATTTTAATTCTTTGGTAATTTATTCTAGTGTGGCTACCTGGATTCATTTTAAACTGTTTTCCCTAAAGACTACTGAAATCTAGGAAACAAAATGTACCTTTTCATACAATCAAAACTGAAGGAGTCAGAGTCATTGAGTCAGGCTTTGTAATACAAACCACCCCATGGAGTGTATGATTATCTCTCAGCACTACTTCCTGCAGCCATTGCCCCATGTTGTGTATGCATTGGCTAATTGTTCTTGAATATTGGTATAATGATGCACCGTTTTCTAGACCAGAGGTAACCAGCTGCTTGCATAACACATAGTTAAATGTGTGTTTTTATCTAGGTGAAAGCAAATTGCACACCCAGACTTAAATAATAATAATAAAAACTTTCCCATTAACATCCCCATTAACATTCCCATTCCTGCTGAGAATAATATAACTGAAGATACGGATGCATTATTTTGCCGAATAATTGAAAGTTTATCAGTGAACTCCCGTGGCTAAGTTGGGGATATTATAAAATATATACTTTATCTTGATGTCAGTTCATTTGTCTGTAACTGCAGCAAGAATAATGCACTGATATTTAAAAGAGAACTCCAGATAAAAAATACATGCATTTTGTGACTGTATTTACACTGTCGGCTTGTTTGGTTTTGAATGCACAGTCTGTTTGAAAATAATTCTGTATGAATATTTTAGACTTTAGCAACAAAAGAAATGTGTACGTGACATTGTGTCCTCTGTTCATGTGTTTTAGATGCATTTAGCCATGTCATTCAATTTCACGTAATTGAAGAGGGGCCCTTCCGCTAATCACACATGATGCAGCTTGTTTAGACACCTCTTGGGTGCTCAGGATGGAGGATTAAGCCTGGTATTGTGATGTTGCAGCATGGACTCAGGTGAGACCCCTGCTTTTTTTTTAGGATGTATTGTGTTTACAGCCAGATTTGGATAAAAGCCATAGCTACTAGTTCAGAAAGAGTATTTTTGTACTGTTCTTTTTTTTTTCTTACAATGCATGAGACGCTCTCATGTGTTCTCACCAAAGTTTTGATCTTGTTTTGTATAGAATCCTAACAACCTAATGTGAGCTGTGTCATTTGTTCATTCTTTATTCTGAGGGACTCCACGTTTTTTTTTTTGAAAAATTATGTTTATTCACATTTTTTTAAACATACATACAAGACATAACATAACTTGTATACCAAACCCCCCCTCCTCCCCAACACCCCCCCCCCCCCCCTCCAAAACCCCCTCCCCCCAGCTCGTGCAACAATCCATTAAATTATATGAACATATTCAATTCCATAATATTTAGGGACAGTGACCATAAATTCTTAGTAATAAAGCATTACACCAATCTTACTAAAAGGAAGAAAAATCTTCTAGCTGGTCACACCTAGACTTTCTAATATCACTATAGTTTCAATCGGGTCCTATCATATACAGCCACTATGCTAAAGTCTCATTAGCATCAATCCAACACTGCCACACCTTCTCAAATTTTGTGGGGCAGCCCCTACTTAGATATGTAGCTTTGTATAGAGGGAGAGCCTTGTTTACCATGTCTTTCCAAAAGGATACCGTTGGTGACTCAGACCTCTTCCAATAGCATATAATGGCTTTACGGGCATAAAACAGAGAAATAGAGATCAAGGTCCTCTGAGCTCTTCTTGGAGCAATCCCTTCCAGCAAGCCCAGCAAGCATACCGACACTGTGAGTGGAATAGGTATTTTCAATAAGGTCCGAACAGTGTGAGTAACCCCTGTCCAGAACTCCCTGATCTCCTGACAGTGCCAAAAAACGTAGTCAAAGTAAGCTGGGCTGTGTGCACAGCGCCAGCACTCACCTGCATCAGTGCCATATATGCCAGCTAGTCTTGCCCGGGTATAATATATCCTATGCAACAGTTTGAATTGAATAAGTCTGTATCTAGCCGAGACTAAAGTTCCAAATGTGTGGTCCCACATATCATCCCAGTCATCTCTCCCGAAATCGGGAATTATAGCACTCCACGTGTCTCTATATTTATTAAGCATTTTTGGCGTTTCAACAAATAACCCTTTGTATACCTCCGATAAGGGCTTTTTAAAATTTTCCTCACTCAGTAGGGACTCTATGGGGGATGATCCTATATGCAGGGAATCTGATCCAAATTGTGACTTGAACGCATGACTAAGTTGTAAATAATGGAAGAAGTACCAGTTGGGCAACTTATGTCTGTCCTTCAGCTGATTAAAAGTAAGTAGTTTTTTACCTCCCACTATGTGTTTCAATTGTTTTACACCTACTCTAGCCCATATGATTGGGTCAGGTATTGTACCCAGATGCGACAGCTTGGGGTTGAACCACAAGGGAGTATCCGGGGACCACACCTCAGACTGAGACTTCATCAACACCTTCGCTCTGTCCCATGCGCGAATCGTAACACGCATCGAGTCAGTCGGAGATATCGATGCCGAGGTGCCTCTATGTAGCAAAAAGAATAGGCTCTCATAGGACCCCATATAGGCCGCTTCCAACACGTTGGCTGCATCCCCATCATCACGAAGCAACCATCGCCTGGCCACAACCATTTGTCCGGCTATGAAATATTTAAATAGGTCCGGAAGAGCAAGCCCTCCCTGTCCCTATGGCTCCTGCAGTGTGCTAAGGCCGATCCTGGGGTGTGTTGTGGACCAGATGAAAGACCCAAACAGACTGTTCACACGTTTAAAGAATGATGCTGGAACCCAGACCGGAGAATTTCTTAAAAATTATAAGAAGACCGGTAAGACCTTCATCTTAATGAGGTTAACTTTTCCAATAAGCGAGAGTGGTAAATGCTTCCATGCTTCCAACTGTATTTTTGTTTTGGCCAGTACAGGAAGAAGATTTAATGACATATAATCACTCACTTTGGGTGTTATATGAATACCAAGATATTTAAACTGTGATACCCAGGCAATGGGGACCTGTTGTGTCGCCACAGCCTGATCATCCGGATCAATGACCATTGCACTAGACTTATCCCAATTTACACACAGCCCCGAGAACCTTGAGTATTCTGCCAGTATCTTAAAAACCGCCTCCAAAGATGGACCTGGGTCTTGTAAAAAGAGAAGCATATCGTCTGCGTACAAAGCAGTACATTCCCGAATGCCTCCCACCTCTAATGCCTATACATCTGGTGATTTACGGAGTGCTATAGCTAGTGGCTCTATCGCTATAAAGAACAGTGAAGGCGACAGGGGGCATCCCTGTTGCGTTCCCCTGCCCACTGTAAATTGTTGTGATACAGACATTCCCAATTTGATAGCTGCCTTTGGTTTACTATACAGCAAAGATATCAATGTCCTAAATGCGTCTCCTAACCCCATGTGATGCAGCACTGCCGACATGTAGTTCCAATTTACAGAATCAAACGCTTTAGCCATATCAAGGGACAACACCACCCTCGTCCCCTTATTAACATGTTCAATTTGAAGGTGTGTGAACAGCCTGCGCAGGTTTGTGTCTGTGGATTTCTGTGGAATAAAGCCTGTTTCGTCTATGGACACTAGGATAGTAATAACTTTTCGACTCCACATTTTTTTTTAAATCTTCACATAATACAGACACTAGGATTTGTTATGAATAAGGGGAGCTTCGCTTGAAGGAAAGCAGGAGTATTTATGTGCCCTGTCGTACACACGCATTCTAAAATCAAATTTTTTTATATATATAAATATCATTGTTGGTATTGAGCAGAAGTCACTAGGGTAATATTTGCTTAATGCTTATCATTTGTGATTTGATATCTATCTCTTGTAATGCCGCGTACACACGAGTGGACTTTTCAACCGGACTGGTCCGAAGGACTATCCAACAGACTTTCGACGGACTTCCAATGGACTTTCCGAATGAACGGACTTGCCTACACACGATCACACCAAAGTCCGACGGATTCGTACGTGATGACGTATGACCGACTAGAATAAGGAAGTTGATAGCCAGTAGCCAATAGCTGCCCTAGCGTCGGTTTTAGTCCGTCGGAATAGCATACAGATGAGCGGATTTCTCGATAGGAACTGGGTCCGGCGGAGTTATGACATAAAGATTTGAAGCATGTTTCAAATCTAAAGTCCGTCAGATTTTTGACTGGAAAAATCCGCTGAAGGTCCGATGAAGCCCACTAAGTCCGTCGGACCAGTCCGGTCGAAAAGTCCACTCGTGTGTACGCGGCATTAGTTATTGTGGAGCTATTCCTCAATTCACACTAGTGCAATGCCTTTTCACAATTTCCCATCTTCCCTAGAAGTCCTGGGACAACCTCAGGGTTTCCACGTCCATCCCTAAATTTAGACCTGGAAGTTCTCAAAATTTGATGGACAGTTAATATTTTTTTACATTTCACAGTTGTAATGTGAAGCCAATATGGGAAACCCCAGAATTATGCCGCGTACACACGGTCGGACTTTTCGTCTACAAAAGTCCAACGGACGCCGACGGACTAAAGCTGGCTGGTAATCCGATCGTGTGTGGGCTTCTCCGGACTTTCAGCAGACTTTTTCAGCCTCAAATCCGACGGACTTTAGATTTGAAACATGCTTCAAATCTTTACGTCGTAACTACGACGGACCCCGAAATCCGCTCGTCTGTGTGCTAGTCCGACGGACAAAAACCCATGCTAGGGCAGCTATTGGCTACTGGCTATGAACTTCCTTATTTTAGTCCGGTGTACGTCATCACGTACGAATCCGTCGGACTTTTGTGTGGTCGTGTGTAGGCAAGTCCGTTCGTTAGAAAGTCTGCTGCAAGTCCGCCGAAAGTCCGCCGGAAGTCTGTCGGACAGGCTGTCGGACTTTTGTAGACGAAAAGTCCGACCGTGTGTACGCGGCATAACAGTAACACAATGAAACATTGACCTACCTAGCCAACTTGTCAAATTATTCAACAGGACACAACTATAGTCTTCATCTAACAACATTGCTTTTATTTCACATGCCATGACTTATTACAAGCCATTTATACTTTATTATGCATTTATAATACAAACATACAAATACACTACATTACCAAAAGTATTGTGACGCCTGCCTTTACACGCACATGAACTTTAATGGCATCCCAGTCTTCGTCCATAGAGTTTAGTATTGAGTTGGACCACCCTTTGCGGCTATAACAGCTTCATCTCTTCTGGGAACGCTGTGCACAAGGTTTAGGAGTGTGTCTATGGGAAGGGTTGCCCATTCTTTCAGAAGCAAATTTGCGAGTTCAGGTATTGATGTGGACGGGAAGGCCTGGTTCACAGATCCCGCTCTAATTCATCCCAAAAGTATTCTATCAGGTAGAGTTCGGAACTCTGTGCAGGCCAGTCAAGTTCCTTCACCCCAAACTCACTTATCCATGTCTTTATGGACATTGCTTTGTGTACTGGCCAGATCATTGGTGGAGGGGGAAATTATGGTGTGGGGTGGTTTTTTAGGGGTTGGGCTTGGCCTCTTAGTTCCAGCGAAGGGAAATCTTAAAGCATCAGCTGGAGGCGATCAGCCTGTGGCACTGCTGAGGTGTTATGGAAGCCCGGCTTGTCTGCATTGTTGGCTGTGGTGTCTCTCATCTTTCTCTTGACAATACCCCACAGATTCTTTATGGGGTTTAGGTCAGGCAGGTTTACTGGCCAATCAAGCACAGTGATACCATGATCATTAAACCAGGTATAGCTACTTTTGGCAGTGTGGGCAGGTACCAAGTCCTGCTTGAAAATTAAATCAACATCTCAAAAAAGCTGGTCAGCAAAGAGAAGCATGAATTACTGCAGCAATGCTGCATGGCATGGAGGCAATCGGCCTGTGGTACTGCTGAGGTGTTATGGAAGCCCAGGTTGCTTTGATAGCGGCCTTCAGCTCATCTGCATTGTTGATTCTGGTGTCTCTCATCTTCCTCTTGACAATAGAGGGCTATTGACAGGTATTTATTATCAAAGGGGGGGGGGGGGGGGTGTACATGTACAAAAATTACAATAAAAACTAGCAAAAAGATCCTTCAGTGGTATAGGTAAAAAGCAATGACTCCACGAGCATCACCCCATGGGTTTTGTCCTATTGGACATCATCTGGGGGGCTCACATTTTATTGGAATTTTTGTTATTGTACACGCCCTTTTTTATAATAAATACCTGTCATTCAGAGTTCCACTATGTGCCTTTATTTGCTTTTTTAATCCCATCATGGATCACCTTAACATCTGATGTGGTCCTTCCGCTCATCCTGGAGCATGTTTCTGAAGTTGGAACCTCTCCTTCAAAATTGGATGGGGCTTATTCTCCAAACATCAGCCTTGCTGTGTCGGGTCCTGTTGAGGTGATTCCTCACTACTGACAAGTTCTTCAAGACATGAGATAACATTAGCTAAAAATTTGTGTCGGAGAGGTATCTTAGGGGAAGATTAACAGGGAGCTTGTCTATTCATAATACAGCTCTGCATATTCCTTCGATTCTCTGCCTATGTGAAGGGGGGGGGGGGGGCTTGTCCCTTTCCTCCAATCAGCACTCACACAGTGTAAGTCCACCCCTATGTGTTGGTGAAAGAGGACGAAAGATTTCTAACATGATTTGCACTTTCCAAAGAGTCTAGAAAGGGGAAGACAGCTGATATACAAGTAAAACCTATATAGGAGGATTTGCTTAATCTCTGTGTATCATCTGAGGCTATTCACTTCACTGGGTATATGTGAGTGTTTACAACCACTTTAATGCAGAGAATCCATTAAGGTAAAAACAAACGTTTACCTTCACAACCACGTTAGATCATACCCAGTCTGATTTCAGTTTCCTGAGTGCAGCAAAACAGATCTGGTCATTCCTGCTGCTGTACTGTATGCCTGCATGGTTGGGACTGTGTGGCTGAAAAGAAAACAGCCTGGCTTGGGTGCAAGCCTGCACGACTGCCCCCATGGGAAGAGGAGTGGGGCAGAGGAGCCAGGAGTGCTAGCGGGGGACCCAAGAAGAGAAGGAGCAGGGCTGCTCTCTGCAAAACCATATGCACAGAGCAAGAAAGTATAACATGTTTGTTGTTTTAATGAAAAAAAAAAAAAACAGGAAGCTTTAGAATCACTTTAGGTAAGATTTATTAAACAAAATCCCTCTAAACACCAGTAAATAGAATACACAGCAAAACATAAAGATATAAATGAATCATAAGTCAAGTGACTTAAATCCTAACTAACAAACTAACTAATCAAGTGACAGAAAACCTAACTAGCAAACTAACTATATTTCAATATATACAAACAAGAGAGGAGCATGGGTAAACAGTGTAAAACTGGAGGTGCAAGGAACAGTAAGGAAGGGGAAATCAGAACTGGGGTCTGGAACAAGGGGTGCAGATACTAGGCAGTAGGGTACTTTTTTTTTTTTTTTTTAGATACTGGAATCCTGCAAGTGGTTGCATGGTTCTGACTAGATTGTGCTGCTGGTGGGTAAGTAGGAAAAACCAAGAGAAGATAGTTCTCTTAAGAGGGTCAATACAGAAAACTGGGATAAATACAAACAAGCTTTATTAATACACAAAAATGTACCACTACAATACAAATACAAAAAAGGATGGCAGAGCAATTGGATAAACGGCTTGCACAGGCCTATTAAAACAGAGACAACGTTGTCAAAGGAGTTAAAAACAGAGGGAGCCGCGGCTACACATCCCACACATACACACCAGATATTCACCAATAGCCCAAACTATAAAGGACAGGTGGATTGTTGGTAAGTCCAAAACGGAGGTAGAAAATTGTAGATGAATGTGTATTCCTACAGTGAGACTCCCAGAATTTGGAACAAACGTGAACCAACAGTGTAGTATACTGGTTATGTGGGTGGACGATCTGACGATATAGGTCTTATGTAGCAATTAGTAGAGCAACTTGATCATTCAAATAGACCTCTATGGAGCGTTGGATGTCAGCGGTGACATGTCCACTGACATCCGACCCGCTCCGATCCGAAAAAGTGTGACGGAGGAAAAACCTACTTTTCCATCCGTCTTCGGATCAGATCGGGTGACGACGGACTCTACGGTCCGTCGTCATCTGATCCCCCCTAGGGGAAAGCGGTGCTCTGACGAGTCAGTTGCTGCACAGTGTGCAGCGACGGACCTGTCATCTGCCTGCTCAGCGGGGATCGACGGAGCGATCCCCCGCTGAGCAGAGCGGGCTCTGTACACGGACACGTCCATGTGAAGGAGCCCTAAGAGATTTACCTTCACTACCTGCACAGAGACAAAACAGTAAATTAGGAAATTCCTCCAGTCAGGTGCATTCCCTAAATGTCCCAATTAGAATGTTACCCCTCACCTCCTGTTCCAGTAACAACTGTAATATTTCGCATTTAAATGATCACCAGTACAAAGAGAGACTATACATTCTCAGTGGAGACACGCACAGCAATAAAAACCTTACAGGGGTTCTAGTCTTTGTCTGCTCTACTCAAAATAAAAATAAAATGTTTTGGCTATAGATGCACTTTAAAGTTGTTAATTCATTTATATAAATGTAATCCACAAGAGGAAAGGGTGTATAGTATGTCATGTAACGTACCCAAAAGAGTTCACTCCCAAAGCAGTCCAATAGAGAAATATTGAGATAAGAAAAGTTGTTGATTTTCAGCCTGGTCAGGAGCTGGCCTCATCAGGGCCCATCAGTTCTTTGTGTCCACCTCTTTCAAACTCTTCCAGACACTCTGTGAGACACATAACATTCCCTCCTCTGAACTCTTCCGATTCCTACAAGTCAAACATTTCTTTACACCTTTTACCCCCTCTGCCCCCTCAGACTCAGGTTTTTCTTCTTTTGAACGTGCGTGTAAGTCCAACCCTCACAGGCACGGGCTAATCTCAGAGCTTTATACCGTCCTAGTAGCCCCAGATACAGCAAAGCCCCCAGATTATGTTAGCAGATGGGAAAAAGATCTTAACCTTTCTCTTGACCGCGCTGATTGGTCCACCAAATGGCAGCTGACTAAATCTTCCTCCCCAAACATCGCCGCTTTGGAGACTAATTATAAGGTGCTTACCAGGTGGCTCCTGGTCACCTCCAGGATTCACAAATTCCTCCCACAATACCTGTCGCACTGCTTTCGGGTCTGTAACGAAGATGGAACGCACCTCCACATATGGTGGGATTGTCCTATAGTGCAAGCCTTCTGGTCAGAGATTTTCTCAGTCTTAACAAAGCTTTTTGCCACACCCCTTTTACCAGATTCAACAGTGGCTCTCCTGAACCACAGTGGCTCTCCTGAACAATTTAGGCTACTACTCCATGTCACAACAGCTGCCAAGCAGACCATAGCAAGAGCCTGGAAATCCTCCTCCCTGTGTGGACTTGCAACAAAGCTTAGAATCACCCAAGCTATGATCCACGCTAAGATATAGGCAACACTATTATATAAAGTTCCAAAATTTGAGAAGCTCTGAAACCCATGGGTGACCCACTTCTTACCCCCTGGTTTTGACGAGACCCTATGTCAGGGCACCAATAGCAGGAGAATTGCTCTAGCACCCAGCATCTCCACCAGCAATTGACATGGGCCATTATAAGGAAGCCTATCAGTGGTTGATTGATCTTCAGCTTGTTACCTGTGTTCCTGTGATTCTTTTCTCCTGTGATTCCTAGTTTCTGACTTGTTCCTGACCTGTCTCCTGCCAGTCTCCAGTCCCTGACCCCGGCTTGTCTAAGGGATACCCTCTGCCTGCTTCTTGTATTTGACTTTGTCTGCTCTGCTTCCCGACTGGTTCATGAACCCGGCTTGTAATGACTATCCTACTGTCTCAGTGATTCTAGCTGTCACACCTCGCAGGCGCAAGGGAAGCCCATCTCCCTCCTATCTGATTAACCACAATACTGGGCTCATAACCTGCTTGAACAGAAGGATGAGGTATTAAACTCAGTTGCTGCATTCTTTGAAGCCTTGGCGGCATTATATGATGATCCGCAGAAAACTGCCACTGCTGAATAGGGCCTTCATTCCCTTGTACAGGGCAGACGACCAGTGGAGGATTACGTCGGAGAGTTTTGTAGATGGGTAGTCGATACTGGTTGGACTGATGTGGCTTTAAGATTCCAATTCCCCCTAGGTCTATCCGAAACCTTCAAGGATGAGCTAGCCAGGCCAGAGGCTCCCAATACACTAGAGGCTCTTATTCAAGTGTCCATTCAGTTGGACAGGCATCTGCTGGAGCAACGCTCTGAGCATTCCCAGAACTTTCAGCCAACCTGGGTTCTACCCAAATTTCCAGCTCCAACAGTCCCTGCCTCTCTCCCTTCAACCTCTGTTGCCTCTGACACAGAACACATGCAGATAGGCCTACTCCGACCAACTTTTATCCCAGAAGAAAGGGAACGCAGGCGACTAAATAACTTGTGCATTTATTGTGAAGCTACAGGCCACATTCTACGTAATCAGTCACATCATTCTCCAAATCACTTTGCAGGTGGCTGAAAGGATGGTCAAGCTGCGGGCAATCGATGATTCAGGAGCTTACAGCTGTTTCCTGGATATCAATCTTGGCAGAGACTTACATATTCCTCTCCGGCTCAAGAAACAAAGGCTGGACATACATCTTGCTGATAGCACTTCACCAAGCACAGGGCCTGTTACCCAGGAGACTATACCTATCCTCACAACCACAGATACAGGTCATCGGGAACTCCTCCGCTTTGATATCATCAGATCTCTCATATTTCCAGCCATCCTTGGAATCCCGTGGCTGCAGGCCCACAACCCATTGATCGACAGGTCCAAAGGGGAGTTCGTCTTCTCATCCAGTTACTGCCACTAACATTGTGGCATCCCCACACAATTAGTTTCTCCTATGTGCCTAACCATCCAACCCTCAACAGACACTAGTCAGATTGTTCCTTCCGTCTACCACGACTTCCTTGATGTGTTTGACAAAAGAAAAGCAGATACCCTGCTGCCACACTGGTCGTACGACTGTCCCATTGAGTTGCTCCCAGGAGCAGGGATTCCCTTTGGGCAAATCTTCCCATTGTCCATTGAGATTGAATTGGAGGTACTCAGGCAATACATCGATGAGAATCTAGCCCAGGGCTTCATTCATCCCTCCTCCTCTCCTGCCGGACCAGGCATCTTCTTTGTCGAAAAAAAGGACCACTCCCTCTGGCCATGCATCGACTACAGGGAGTTCAACAAAATCACTATCAAGAACAGGCACCCCCTTCTCCTCATTCCTGAGTTGTTTCAGAGGTTCAGAGCGGCCCGAGTGTTCACAAAAGTGGATTTAAGAGGATATAACCTGGTCCGCATTAGAGAGGGGGATGAATGGAGTACCTTGACCTGTTTCTGATCCTCTATCTGGGCGATATTTTGATCTTCTCAGCCTCACTCTAACTCCACCGTGACCATGTCAAGAAAGTAAAAACTGCAAAGTCACGGCTTGTACGCCAACGTGGAGAAGTGTTCGAGAAGCAGTCCATTCAGTTCTTGGGACTCACAATCTCCACTGAAGGAACCTGTGGAATCTGCTCCCCCAAGCACCATTCTCTCTGCCTAGAATTTTTTGTTAATACTGCCCCATTTTTTGTTAATGCATACCCCAGGAGGCAAGGCTTCAAGTTCTTAAAACATTCCATGATCACCAGTTAGGTGGTCACTTTGGAGCTAGCAAAACTTGTGAGCTCATCCAACGATCCCTTTGGTGGCCCAACCTTGGTCGGGACTGTAGAGCCTTTGTCAAGTGTGCCTACGCAGCAAGGGTGACAAGAGAAAGCCCTGGGGATTATTGAGACCCTTAACTATCCCTAACCGTCCATGGTAAATGATCACCAACTATGGACTTCATCATGGATCTTCCGCCCAGATCCACTACCATCCTAGTTGTGGTGAATCGCCTGTCAAAAATGGTTCATTTCCTGCCCATTATAGGTACACCTTCTGCTGCAGAAACTGCCCATGTGTTCATCAAAGAAATTGTGAGACTCCATGGTTTACCCAACAGTATTGTCTCGGATCAAGGGGTACACATTACCTTCAGGTTTTGAAGAGTTCTTTGTAAGGGCCTGAAAGTGGAACTCTGCCTTTCATCAGCCTACCACCCCCAGAGCAATGGGCAAACCGAGCGCATGAACCAAACCTTGGAGCAGTACCTACACTGCTTCTCAGCTTTTTCTAAAGACAATTGGGCTTCTCTGCTTCCACTGGCAGAGTTCGCCTACGACAACTCATCACACTCTGCTACAAACCAGTCCCCTTTCTGGGCCAATTATGGATTCCACCCATCTGCCCTGCCAGAAACCTTATCCGAATCAGCAGTACCCGCTGTACAGGACAGACTTGCCTTTATACAACGAAACTACCAAACCCTCCAAGAATGTACACAAAAGGCGCAGTCCAACTACAAGTGATTATTTGGCAAGAAACAAAGGGGGAATCCCTCCTTTAGGGTCGGGATGAGGTATGGCTATCAACTGCTAACCTGATGCAGCCGTGCCCTTTGAAAAAGTTGGGGCCAAGATAAATTGGTCCTTTTCCATTTAAGCGTGAAATAAACCCAGTGGTCTTCGAATTATCTGTGCCCGATTCATACAAGTTTCACCCAGTCTTTCACGCCTCTCTCCTTAAGCTGGCCATTCCGGATCATTTCCCAGGTTGACTGGAACCACATCATCTACCAGTAACTGTTGAAGGGGAAACGGAATACAAGTTGGAATCTGTTCTAGATTGCAGAAAACTAGGTAGGCAGATCCAATACTTGATCAAGTGGAAAGGGTATCCACCCGAAGAAAGTTCCTGGGAACCCGAAGCCAATATACATGCCCCCAGACTGCTCTGAGAATTTCGTGCTAAATATCCAGAGAAAATTGCCCAAATGGTGGGGGGGGGGGGCACTGTCAGGGCACCAACGGCAGGAGAAGGATTCTAGGACCCAGCATCTGCCAGGGAGAAAATGGTAGAAGAAGGGCTCTAGGACCCAGCATCTCCACCAGCACTTCACATGGGCCTTTATAAGAAAGTCTGTCAGTGATTGAAGTTGCTGATTGATCTGCAGCTTGTTACCTGTGTTCCTGTGATTCCTTGCTCCTGTGATCCCTAGTTTCTGAACCGGCTTGTTCCTGACCTGTCTCCTGCCAGTCTCCAGTCCCTGACCCCAGCTTGTCTAATGGATACCCTCTGCCTGTTACTCATGTTTGACCTCGGCTTCCACTTGACTTTGTCTGCTCCACTTCCCACCTGGTTCATGATCCCGGCTTGTGTTGACTATCCTACTGTCTCAGTGATTTTACAGACCTGTCACATCTCACAGGCGCCACCTGCCTGCAGACTCTGTTCATCACATGAGCAGTGTTCCTGAGTCCATCTGCTAGAAACTCCACAGGCGACCTGTGCTACTTTGTGCCTGACTCCTCCTGTCTCGCCTGCAGGGGAGTCCGGAACTTAGCTGCAAAGGAAACCCTCTCTCCATTGGCCTCCACCACCCAGTACCCATAACCTTTTTAACATGCTCTCTTCATCTTACCCTTTAAGTCTGCCAACACACCCCTCTCTCCCCCCTTCCCTCCCTACCCCCTCCTCCCTCACCCCACTATCCTCCCCCCTTTAATCTCTCCTCTTCTCCTCCTTTGCTCTCTCCTTCTTCCATTACTCTCTTTTCCTACTCCCTTCAGTGTTCATGCTTCCCTAACCCTTCCCTAACCTTTCCCTGCACCTCCCCCGCTCCTCGCTCGGATTCCTATCCAGGCTTACCCCCAAACATGCCCATATCATCCACCCTATCCTACTGTCTCCCAGATCTCTTGTGGTTGTTATTACTCTCTTCTATTAGGATGCCTCACTCCTACCCCCATTATTAACAGCTGGTCATGACATGGAGGGTCTAAGCTGAATTTCCCCATCTCCCTTTCCATTTTCCCCCCAGTTATCCACCCCTGCAGTTAATGCATTCTATGCCTATAACATTTCAACTTACCTAGATGCAACTTAACCACTTCCTGCTTGGCCTATAGCAAAATGATGGCCGGGCAGTGGTTCTGTTATCCTGACTGGACATCATTTGACATATTTCAGGATAACAGTCGGAGCGTGCCCGCTGGGGCTTGCATCGCGACGAATGGTGGTGCGGCGTGTCAGTCTGACACACCGCAACACCGATCTTGGTAAAGAGACTCTGACAGAGACTCTTTACCACGTGACCAGCTGTGTCCAATCACAGCTGATCACAATGTAAACAGGAAGAGACGTTTATTGGCTTATTGGCTAGAGGAGAGCCGATCGGCTGCCGTCCTGATGAGGGGGTCTGTACTGATTGATTATCAGTGCAGCCCAGGGGCATACCTAGACCATTTGGCACCTGGGGGATCCTATATCCGGCACCTCCCATCTGGCACCCCCCTTCACTGATCATGCCTCACACCTGTACGCACTCAGCCCCCTCACACCTCTACGCACTCAGTCCCCCTCACACCTGCACACACTCATCCCCCTTACACCTCTACGCACTCAGCCCCCTCACACCTCTACGCACTCAGCCCCCCAACACACTCGTAGACACTCAGCTGCCCCCCACACCTGTACACACTCATTTGCCCCCCCACATACACCTGTACACACTCAGCTGCCCCCCCCCCCCACACCTGTACACACTCAGCTGCCCCCCCACACACACACCTGTACACACTCAGCTGCCCCCCCACATGTACACACTCAGCTGCCCTTCCCCATAAACACACACATCTGTACACACTCAGCTACCCCCCCACACCTGTACACACTCAGCTGCCCCCCCCACACACACCTGTACACATGCAGCTGACCCCCCACCTGTACACACTCAACTGCCCCACCCCCACACACTTGTACACACTCAGCTGCTCCCCCACACACACTTGTACACAATCAGCTGCCCCACTCCCTACACACACACCTGTACACACTCAGCTGCCCCCCCACACCTGTACACACTCAGTTGCCCCACACACACACCTGTACACACTCAGCTGCCCCCCTCCCCCTCCCCTGTACACAAACAGCCTCCTCCCTTCACTTGTACTTACAGCCTCCACTTGTAAGGTGGTCTTCCTAGTCCCAGGTCCTGTTTCTACATGTCTCTGTGAGACACAAGAGGAGCTGCAATCCAAAATATAGTACACACAAGGGGTGCACATGCAGGAAGCAGCCAGAGGTGGCAGTAAAGAGCCCAACTGTGAGCTGAATAACACAGAGCAGCAGCTGCTAACTCGCATGAATATAGAGAGCCAGCTGCAGCTACAGAGCACCCGCCCTGCCTTGTCTCGTCCTGATAGCTGGCCTGATGCCCCCCAATGTGTGGCACCTGGGGCGGCCCGCCCCCCCATAGGTATGCCACTAGGTGCACTCCCCCCCAGGATGGCCACCCAGGACCACCAGGGATGGTTGCCACTGATGACCACCAGGTATGCCAGCCATGGCCACCAGGGATGCCAATCTGTGCCCAAAAAGTATGCCAATCAGTGCCCATATATGATGCCACGCAGTGCCCATCAGTAATGCCTGCCAGTGATGCCTTTACAGTGATGCTCATCAGTGCAATCCATCAGTGTCCATCAGCGCCACCCATCAGCGCCAGCCATCAGTGTCCAGCAGTGCCACCTATCAGTGCCCATCCATCAGTGCCCATCAGTGCCACCCATAAGTACCCATCAGTGCAGCCTTTCAGTGCCCATCAGTGTCACCTATCAGTGCCCATCAGTGCCACCTATGAGTGCCCACCAGTGCCAACTATGAGTGCCCATCAAGGCCGCATATCAGTGCCACCTATCAGTGCCCATTAGTGCTGCCTATCAGTGGCCATCAGTGCTGCATATTAGTGTCCATCATCAGTACTACCTCATCAGTGCCACCTCATCAGCACCACCTCATTGGTGCCCATCAGTGCCCATCAGTGAAGGAGAAAACGTACTTCTTTACAAATTTTTATAACAGAAATTAAGAAAAACATATTTTTTTCAAAATTTTCAGTCCTTTTTTATTTGTTTAGCAAAAAATAAAAACCGCAGAGGTGATCAAATACCACCAAAAGAAAGCTTTGTTTGTGGGAACAAAATGATAAAAATGTTGTTTGGGTACAGTGTAGCATGACCACGCAAATGTCATTTATAAAGTGACAGCGCTGAAAGCTGAAAATTGTCTTGGGCAGGAAGGGAGGAAAGTGCCTGATATTGAAGTGGTTAAGGTAGATAATCCTTCCTTTCTCTCTTTGAATGGCCATTTGGCCTCATTTGATCTTTTCTATACACTATTTAATGTCATATTGCACTTGCTTTGTACCAATGACTCTAATGCCCTGTACACATGATCGGATTGTCCGACAACAAATGTTGGATGTGAGCTTGTTGGCTGAAAGTCCGACCGTGTGTATGCTCCATCAAGCATTTGTTGTCTGACTTTTCGCCAACAAATTGGCTAGCAGGTTCTCAAATTTTCCGCCAACAAAACTTTCTTGTCAGAATTGTGACCAATCGTGTGTACACAAGTCCAAAGCACAAAAGTTTACCATGCTCGGAATCAAGCAGAAGGAGCCGCACTGGCTATTGAACGTCCTTTTTCTCGGCTCGTCGTACGTCTTGTATGTCCACACGTTCCCACGTTCTTAATTGTTGGCCAACATTTGTGTGACCGTGTGTATGCAAAACAAGTTTGAGCCAACACCCTTTGAACAAAAATCCACGGTTTTGTTGGCAGAAAGTCCGATCGTGTGTACGGGGCATAACTCTTTTACTTGCACTCCTAATCCGGAAGCTCTAGTTTCTTTCATTTAAAATTGTTTGAATAAATGTTTAAAGGTTTGATGTGTTGTCTTCCCCTTATGGCACAGTTTGTTCTCAGATGGGGTGTCTGGGGGTGCTAGACAATACTTCGCACCATGCATTAAGCTCCTGGAATGGCTTATAATGTTCACACATGCTTGTTTTTATGGATATGTCATTTGTACCCTTTCATGCGATACTATTTACTAGCTTTTAATGTATTTCAGATAATTATTTTTTTCTATTCACTTTGTTAAACCTCAATAAAAATATTGAACAAGAAAAAAAAGAAAAGTTGTTGGATTCCCTAAAGAGTAACTCCACTTTTGTTGAGAAAAAAACATTCCCCTCTGGTTGATCTATGTTCATTGCAAGGATTATAACAACCTTTGGTGCAAATTCCTACCTTTTGTTATTCTGAAGAAATCCCTGTGTGATTGTCTGTGCCCATGTTCAGAGTGAGCCTAATGGGAGTGGTTTCATAATTATCAACCAGCTGCTATACCTGCAGGCCTCTAATGAGGAAAATTGCAGGGTCTGCATCCCTTTAGATGTGATTTTCTATTGGGAGTATCTCTTGGTGAAGACTTCTGGGAAAATCGATGAGCTAATCACACAAGCAGGAATTTATGTTTCGGGGGGGGGGGGGGGGGGCATTCTGTACATGTTCTGGTAGCCATATTGCATTTTAAAGAAAATTACAGAGCTGCAGCTTGAAAAGGAAAGGTAATGTTTAATAACATTCAGTTACAATATGACTTGTGTTGAAACTGTATACGCTATATTATTTTTTATTATATATTTTTTATTTTCAATTTGTTTTGCTAAAAGTGGAGTTACCCTTTAAGTGGGAGGGCTGTGCATATACTAGATAAAAGATACAAACTATAGGTATCATTTTCAGTGAGACTGGGGGCTGTTGATAATTTGCATATCAGAGGTAGATTTGAATTATCAAAGGTATATGTGTAAGTATGATATTAGGTGTAAATCACAAGAATAAATTACATAGTGCTGATTCAGTATTTTTGAAAAAAAAGCAGGAATGGTTTATTGTAACTATAGTTTATGCCAGCAAGAATATTTTTAAAAGAACAAAGAAAAGATGTATGCACTAGTCAACTGGCCGAGTTGGATGTTTTGTGGCTATAGTGAATTGCTCAGAATCCTTTTGGAGTCCCAACTTAATATGACGAGCTGGAAGAACTGCTTCTATTATTGTATAATGATGCATGTCAAGAAACAGGGATCTAATTATTTTACTTACAAGCAACTGAATACACTTGTGTATTAAAAACAGTTCTTTGTATTTTGTTTTGAGCTTCTTCCCATACGAAAGTAGCTATGAGTTGTGAGTTCGGCTTTGACTGCTCTTCAACTTTTCGCTTCAGTGCTGTTCTGTCCACTTGCTGCAGAGGTGATATTCATCTTTACAAGCACTGTTGCCATGTCCTCTGTCAGTGGTTTATGCCCCTGCTATAGAGCAACTTCAAGCCTCCTCCCAAGTACAGTTTATTCTGAAGACTGGTCAAAGATCTTTAAAGGTGTTCAGTACTATGTTTACTCTTGTGGATAGCTGACTTGTAATATTGTTTATAACTTACAAAGACATTAGGCTAAAAAACAACAGAGACACAACACTTATATTCAGATAAGGATCATCTACTTCAAAGAACATGACATTACCATTAGACTGTTTTAATGAACATATCTTGTCTACATGACATGAAATATTTTTTTTTTAAATTGAATAATAATAAGGGATTGTAAATCACTTGGGACTGGGTGAATTAATCAGACTGTCATTACCTGTTTGACTACAGACAGAGCTTTATAAACAATCATTTCGGTGAAGAAAACAAAGTTTCTTTTCAGTTAAATAGGATTTAGAAAGGTATTTTTTAAGTTGATTTTCTTTTTCATTTTTTTTCTGGAAGTTTTAAGTAGATCAGTCAAAAGAACTTCAACACCAAGAAACACACACACAAATAAGATACAGGAAACATTTGCATATTCAGCAGAAACTTTAATATAAGAACACTCCAGGGATCAGATCAAACAGAACGTATATTCTTCCAACATGAATTAATTCCCAAATCTCACGTTCAGAAGTTGTGTTTCTTTTAAACAAAGGCTCTCACTGTATTTTCCTCTTGGTAAAACTCTCTGGTAGATGGCACCTTATCAAAAAAAACAAAGACCAGAGCTCTAATTTTAATGACTTTTACTGGATAACATAATAACTCCACCTTAAAGTGAAAACGTGCTTTCAGGTGAAGGTTAATAGTTTAAATAAAAACTATTCTTACGTAGGCAAGAATGCCCTAATTCCTACTTACCTTGCGAGAGATGAGCATAGTGATCCTTTGCAATCTCTCCACCTTGGTGACCTGGTAATCTAAATATAACACTATAAAACTATACTGTAAAAATTTAAACAATATACTATAAAATAGGTAGTTAGCCAAGATATGCACTGCCTTTTACTGTTTTCATTATTAAGGTTTTAAAGCACTAAAGTTTAATAGTAAGCTGTGCCTCCAGTGCTAGATGATTTTTTCGAAATTCTAAGAAGCTGAATATTTTACAGGTTAAGAAGCTGTCACTGGCAATAATATAGACAATTTGAAAAGGACTATAAACTGGAGTGGAATGTAAGCATGACACTTCTAAAAACCCATAAAACATTTATAATTGGAACAACCAAATACAGTGTCTGCTTCCCCTTCTCTCCACTATTACAGCTTAATGCTATTTATTCAATAAAGAATTAATGATATTTGTGATCCTAAAGCAGAACTTAAGTTACCTTTGCTCCAGCAATGTGACAGCTGCAATTGTCAACATTTTCTTCCTGGCTTTTTCTAGGTTCAGTATCTTCAGCCTTGTTGGTTGGTTGGACCCAAGATAACATAACACCTGCCCATGCATATACGCATTCTTTCCTTCTGGCATCAATGCATATTATGAATGTATTGAAACAATCAATGAATGTGAACAATCAGTGCAATCTAAATACCAGCAAGAGATATTCCCAAGTGCTATTTCACCTCAGTCTAATAAGGAGTTCTTAAAAAGGAGGTGAGTGGCCATCTCGGCATGTGGTGTCTGCATGTGTTATTGGGAATAGAATTCCACCACTATTACTATGGTATACCAGATATGTGGAACACAATTTAAAGGAATTTTGTATGGATGCTTGTAACTTATATGTTGCACTGCACTATTGTTTAAGTCAGTGGTTCTCAACTCCAGTCCTCAGGACCCACCAACAGGCCAGGTTTGCAAGATAGCTGAAATACATCACAGGTGATATCACTTGCTGCTCAGTGATTGCAGTATTCTAGTCTGCAACTCCCCAAGGTAATACTTAAAATCTGGCCTGTTGGTGGGTCCCGAGGACTGGAGTTGAGAACCACTGGTTTAAGTTGTTATGCTAAGAATAAGAAGAAGGTAAGAAAAGACTTCTTTTCCAATATCAATGTCAGAAACTGTAGGCAACGCATGGATTTTGACTTAGTTGTGTGGGAATAGAAGATTTAAACAGGTGGTGAGGAGGGGACATAGAGATCCACTCACCTTGTTAGGTCAAAGCAGTACTGATACACAGGAATTAAGAGTGACTGAAATGTTTTGAATAACATTCCTACTGGCCTGTCACTATGAACAGCCCTCTTGCTGGTAAATATGAATGTGTGAAAAGAGGGAGAGGCAGCAAGTTCTGGGAAGCACCAGAAGTTTGTCCATGAAGAACCTCCATGGCATTTAAGGGTAGTAGAGAGAATGCAAGCTGTTACAGGTATTTGCAGGAATGCTTATCTAGGTGGATGCAGCATCGGTCCACTGCTGCATCTGTCCCCTGGCACCTCTAACACTGACAACCGAGTGATCGAACACCGCCAATCGCTCTGTTCTCACAGCTCCCCGAGCAGAGAGCTGCTGACTGTCAATCACAGATCTTTGCTCTGTCCCCTCCTCACTCACTGGAGCACTGGGCTGTGGAGGGGGCGGGAGCAGCTGGCTCAGGCTTTCAGCGGCTCGCTGAGAGCCTGAGCTGGGTGCTGATACAGGGATCTGGGCGGATGCCAACTCTATGGTCACGATGATGCCCGAGCCTAGACTGACTCTGTGACGTCAGCAGAGAGTGGACTTCAGCTCGCTCTCTGCTGAAAACGGGTCACAGGAATGCAGAACGGACTGCACTCCTGTCATCCACAGGAGAAGTACAGGCAAATGAGCTTTGACTGTACTTCTCCTTTAAGATAAAAATCTGAGATACTAGAAAACAGAAAAAAATACATGGGGAAATAAAAATGGGCCAGATAAGAAGTAAATTGACTGAAGGGGGGGGTAAATTGAATGAAAGAGGGGGTAGCATCACAGAGGTTAGAATGGTTGTAAATAATTTTGATAAATATTTAGGTAAAGAAAATAAGGTTGATTTTCTAGTAGACACTGTTAAATCAGCAAACTGAATGTTCATGTAAAGTGTAAGCATAGCAAAAACGTTTCTTTTTTTTGTTTTGGATAAAGTGGGGAATAGGTAAAATCCCTTCCAATTTATTATTTGCTGTCTGTGTCCCCTCTTAAACAGTAGACCCCCCTGAATAGGTGTCCCCGCTTAAAGATTTCTTCTTGTTCTTGTGGTATCTGTAGAATTCTGGATTTCTCATCACTTTCTGTCCTGGTGATAATGGTCACCATGACCAGTACAGAAGGGGAATCTCCTCAATAGGGACACAGAAAGTAATACAATTAGATAGGGATTCTAATGGGGTTTACACACGGTCGGACTTTTCGGCTACAAAAGTCCGACAGCCCGTCCGACAAACTTTCGACGGGCTTTTGGCGGACTTTCTAACGAACGGACTTGCCTACATACGATCACACAAAAGTCCGACGGATTCGTACGTGACACAGTATAGTAGAACATTGGCTATGCACACAGTTAACCCTTTGATCACCCCTGATGTTAACCCCTTCCCAGCTAGTGTGATAAGTACAGTGACAGTGCATTTTGTTTTCAAACTTGTCAGTCTTTTTTTGTTTATAGCGCAAAAAATAAAAAATGCAGAAGTGATCAAATACTACCAAAAGAAAGCTCTATTTGTGTGGCCGCACAATTGTCAGTTAAAATAATGCAGTGCTGTATCGCAAAAAATGGCCTGGTCACAAAGGTTTTTTTTTTTCCAGAGATCAGGTGGTTAAAAAGTAAGGGACTAACCAATATTGAAAAAAAAATCAGCGCTGGGTCAAAGAATAATATAAAACAAGCAGCCACTTATCCAACTGTGATACCAGCTGTAAAGAATAAGATAAAAAATAGAAAGCAGCGCTAAAACATCAACTTAAATATAGACATATAAAGTGCAAAGTGCTAAGATGTATAAAAAATATCTATATAATAAATAATTATACAAATCCATATATTTAAACATACATTATGCAAATATCTATACATAATACAGAGGTGAAAAAAGTGAAAAAACAAAAACATTAAGAGTGTATGAAACACATTTGTAAAAAAAAAGTCCTTCTAATATATGAAAACAGTGTGAAGTGTCCAAAAAGTGCATGAGTGCAAATTGAATTGAATGATGAAATAGACCACTGACCACTAACAATCAGCATACACCTCTTACCAGATATAGTGGACCAGAAATGATAATGGTCATGAATGCATGTGACAAATCATGGAAAAACAACATCAGTGGCAAACGATGGCCACTCGGTAATAGCTTCTTTTCTGATCAATACTTCATGTCCACCGGATCAGCTGCTCTTCTTTATTTTTTTTTCTTACTGCTTCTAGACTTTTTTCCAACTGTATTAATACCTGAATATTTCGGCTTCTGTCTCTCCGCTCAGGACCAAGCGCTCTTCCTTATCCCTTGCGGATCCATAGCCAGCTTTAGAAAAGTGACAGGGCCATTTGTGCACTGAAACACAAAAGGAAAGTCCACTAATCAAAAATAAATAGCCAGGCTGCTGGTAGCTACTTAAAAATCATCACCAAAAGGTTTACGAGAAGAAGGTATTATCCCTTTCAAACACCAAAGTTGTGGAGGGAGGAGTCTGGCAATGGCGCTGATTAAGGGAGCGCCGTAAGACGCCAGGTCTCCAGCCCCACGAGCCCTCGCTAATGTAGCAGCTGTCGTCTAGCAGCCAGCCTGGCCTGCCACCCGATCGGCATAGATCCCCCCTCCAAAACACTGGATTCTCCATAAGAATTAAGGTGAGAAGCTTTTTTCCTGTGTTTGCTGCGGGGAGATGTGCGAGTGACCGAGGCTGTGAATTGGAGATCCAGCGGTGGATCCCGGCGGCGGTGTGAGGATCGCCGGAGTGGATCCACCCCCCCCTTTCCACTGGAGATACTGGAGAAACGGAGTGATTGCAGGTTCAGCCAGGAGGAGCAGAGGGAAAGGCGGTGTGAGGGGAGTGAGAGATGGACTGGGGAGGCATTGTGGAGCGCTAAGAGGTTCTCTGCTTCTCTTGCTCTCCCGCACTCGATCCCCTGTCCGTACTGCTGAACAAAGCACCTATAGCGGCGCCATCAGGGATTGCAGTCCGGGAAAATAGCAAGCTACATCAAAAGAAGGAAAACTAGAGTGTGAACTTGCCCCCTCGATACATCTGGGAGAATATTCAAGGAGAGCAGAATTAACGAGAAAGAAAAATCTGCGTCTGAAAAGAAGACTGACTTCAGCCCCCCCTCCAGATAAGTAACCTGCCTCAATTGTTTGATAAGTGTTTATTTTCAAGGACAAATATGTATGGAATAAGTGAAAATCGGATGTGGCGAAGGGTGATATTGGTGTCCTCCCCTCCTTGATTGCTGCCTTGAAGCCCACATCTAAATGGGAAACGGACTACCATCTTTCCCCAGAGCAATTGAATGTATATATATCTGCCTGAAAGAAAAAAGAAAAGAAAAGAGACACTGTTGACTCCCGGTACCTGACTATTGTTCTTGTTGTGATAAGTTTTAGGATGACTGCCTATAGGGTAACAAGTAAACAAACAACAGCTGCTATTTAGGGAAAGAACTGTATTGAAATACTGATTGATATTTCTGGTTGACATACCTAATAGCATTCCATAACAGTATTTAAATGGGACTGGTTTAGGTGAGTGAAACAGGCAGGGGAAACTGTTTGAAGCTTAAACCCCAGGCATTTTTTTTTTCATGAGGGGCAAAAGTGGTAGGGGTGGAGGGGTAGCGGTAAAATCCCCACGCCCCAGTATAAGTCCCACCTCTTGACCGATGCATAGATATGTAACCCAAGGAGGAGAGGAGGAAGGGGCAGCTATGGCAGTAGAAAAACAACAAAGTTCTAAGGGAAGACAGTTGCAAACTAAGGAAAAAAAACATAAAAAAGGTCAGGTCAAAACAACTATGGATAACAGTATAATATCAGATAATAGATCAGAGCAAGAAATTGAAACAGAAACCCTCCCTAGAACAACAGGTGATCAGAAAACGGTCCAATTACCAACAATGACAGACATGGAAAGAATGTTTGCGGCGCTGGAAAACTCATTAAAATCAGAAATGACAAAACTCCATAAAGACATGGGACACATGCTCGCCAGAGTAGAGGAGGTGGGAAAAAAAACGGACATGCATACAAGAAGAATAAAAGAGTTAAAAAGGAGGAATTAAAATATTAAATCAAGAACAAAAGGAACAGGCGTACAGATTTGAGGATCAGGAAAATAAGGAAAGGAGGAAAAACCTAAGGATTCGCAGACTCCCGGAATCGGCCCAAACAGAAAACCTAAAAGATGTATTTGGGCGAGTCTTTAACCTAACAAGCACTAACGAAGCAATGAACGAAGTAAAGATCGAAGGAGCCCATAGAACAAGAAGGCCATTGGGTCTGCCGAGCAAGACCCAGAGAGACATTGTAGTCCATTTTGATAGCTTGGAAGAAAAGAGTTAAATCTGGAAAAATTTAAAGGGGAAACCACTAATCGTATATGAGGGGAAGGAAATTCAGATCTTTCAGGACTTTCTCCCAAGATACTCTGAGAAGAAGGAGGACACTAAAACCTTTATTAAAAACTTTACAAGAAAATGGACTTCAATATAATTGGGGCTTCCCAGCGTGCTTAATTGTCAAAAGAAATGGAAGAACCACGAAATTGAGATTCCCGGAAGAAATTCCAGATTTTTGTAAGACTTTGGAAATTCCTCTACCAAAAAATTTGGAAGAAACAGTTAGAAGATTAGATAGGCAGATAGGGGATGAAGCACACTGGCAGCTGGTATCCAGGAAATAGACCAGTGGGGAAAGGGGAAGGGGGAGGGGGGTGGGGGGGATCGGGTGGCAGGGTAAAATAAGAGAAGAAAAGGAGAAGGAGGCACCGAGGGGGCGCGGGGAGGGGACCTGGAGGTAGTTGCGTTCTTTGAAGTTACCACTCTAGCCAAATAGGAGGGCATGGTTCAAGGCGCCTAAGCAGATTTCCACCTCAGGTAAAGGAATAGGGATAAGAAACCCCCAAAATCATATGGTACCTACTCATGACTTATAGGTCAAACGTGCAAGGGTCTAGGGTTCGGGGGTGGGGTGGGGGGTGGGGAAAGGGGGGGTGGGTAAAAGGAAAGGAGTTGGGAAATTGAATGGGAGGGAGGATATGGGAGGGTTTGGTATTGTCTCACCAAGAAAATTATGTTACCTGACTGCCCTTTTAGATAGCGGGGCTCGCCCGGGCGTCGCCCTACAAGTGGGGGCCCTCCCTCGTGACCCTTTTTGGGGGCATGGGGGGAGGCCCTCCTTTGGGGGGGATGTGTGGGTGCCTAGAGATGAGGATAGAAGAAACAAATAAAGTTAAAATTCTGACATACAATGTCCGAGGGTTAAACTCACCTCAGTAAAGACGTGTAATCCTACGGGAATTAGAACGACTTAAGGCCGGAATAATTTTTCTGCAAGAGACGCATATTACGCAGGATTCAAAAGTTAAAATATACTCAAAAAATATTCCAACATGGTACTATGGGGATTCACCAATTAGAAGATCAAAAGGAGTCGCAATTGGTTTTGGGAAAAACACTGGCTTTACTATTGAAAAGATAAAAGCTGACCCAGAAGGACGTTTTCTCTTCCTTATAGGGACAATACAGGATACGAGGTATACATTAGCAAATATTTATTGCTCCAACATAAACCCTAAAAAATATCTAGCGGAGAAGTTGACAGATCTACTTAAATTCAAACAGGGTAAATTAATAGTAGTGGGTGACTTTAATTTTACTATGGATCATAATCTAAATTCTACGTCTACTGCACCAGACAGAGAAAAAAAAAACTAAGGACGATTAAAAAGAAATTACATGAACTGCAATTAGTAGATGTTTGGCGAATACAGCATCCAGGTATAAAGGATTATTCATATTTATCAACAGTCCATGGAATATATACTAGATTGGACTACATCATGGTGGAAGACAGATTACTGGAGGAGGTACTGGAGACAGCAATTGAAACATTAGCTTTCTCAGACCACTCCCCAGTTTCTCTGAAGATAAACTCTCAGGGAGAGTCCATGGGAAGAGGCACATGGAGAATTAATGAAGAGTTACTAGAAGACGGTGATACTGAAAAAATTATAATAGATGAGATTGAAAAATATTTCCGGGAAAATCACAACCCTGACCTGTCAAAAGCAACCCTATGGGAGGCGCATAAATCCGTTATCGGAGGAAAATTAATATCTATAGGAGCGAAAGAAGGAAAGACGAAAAACTATGCTGAAACTTTTAAACGAAATCCATAATTTGGAACAAAGACATAAAAAGCAAGTTAAAAAGGAAATATACCGGTCCATAATCCTAAAAAGAGAACAATTAAAAGATTTGATGGAAAAGAAGACAGAAAAGAAATCAACAGGGTAGCAATTGAGAGATTCACGATGGGCAATAAAGCAGGAAAATACCTTACGAATATCCTAATAAAAAAAACCTTAAACTATATAGAGAAGATAAAAAACAAAAAAGGAGAAATAAAGAATAAAACTACAGATATTGCACAAGCCTTTGCACAATATTATAGCTCTCTGTATGCAATAAAAAAGCAAGAAACAAATCAACAAGCAGAAAGAAGAAGGAAGAAGATCCAAATCTACTTAGAAAAGGCCAACTTACCAAAAATCAAACCCGAGATATTAAATAATCTAGAAAATGAGATAACGCAGGACGAGATCAAAATGGCACTAAAGGAAACCCCTACTGGTAAAAGTCCCTGGCCAGACGGGTTCACGATTAAATACTATAAAAAATTTCAAAATCAACTGATCCAAAGGCTGTGAATATTTGAACAAAATAGGAGAAGAAGATGATATCAGAAAAGAGTCGCTCTTGGCACATATCACTATAATACCCAAAGAAGGAAAAGATAAAACCAATTGCTCAAGCTATAGGCCCATTGCTTTACTGAATACGGATACTAAGCTCTATGCTAAAATATTAGCCACTAGAATAAAAAGATTGATGCCACTATGGGTAAACCCGGACCAATCTGGTTTTGTTCCTGGGAGAGAAGGAAGGGATAATAGTATAAAAACAATCTTGATGTTGCGAAGGAAGAATACTAATATTTCCCCAGATCTGCTCCTGTCAATCGATGCAGAAAAAGCATTTGACAGGGTAGACTGGGGATTTATGATGACTACGTTACAACATTTAGGATTGGGGCCTAAAATAATGAAGTGGTTCAAAAATCTCTACAACGGGCCTACGGCAAGAGTAAGGGTAAATGGTAAAACGTCGCCAGTGTTCGAAATGTTTAATGGAACGCGGCAAGGATGCCCGCTCTCGCCTCTCCTATATGTACTGTCACTGGAGCCTTTCCTAGCGACTCTGCGAAACAACCAGGGGATAGAGGGGGTGAGAGTGGAGGAAAAAGAACATAAAGTCGTGGCTTATGCCGATGATATCTTAGTGTACGTGACTAAACCCAGTGCGACCCTGCCAAATATCCTGACAGAAGTGGATAAATATGGTGAACTCTCAAACTTCAAAATAAATCCCATAAAAACAGAAATATTGAACCTCGGACTAGGGAAAAAAGATGTCCTGGCCCTTCAAAAAGAATTCCCATTTACGTGGATGAAAGGGGAACTACCCTACCTGGGAATTAAACTAACACCATCACTTGAGAAAATGTATCCTGCAAACTACATTTCATTATTAAATGAGATCAAAGTAGAAGTCAAGAAGATAAGTACACAATCAATATCTTGGATTGGAAGAGTCAACATGCTTAAAATGGTAATATTACCAAAAATACTGTATAAATTCCAAATGTTACCAATAGGGATCCCACAGAGCTTTTTCAAAATTAAACAAAAAATATTGACAAAATATATTTGGCAAAATAAAAAAACGAGAATAAAATTTGCACTAATTTCCAGGAAAAGACAGCACGGGGGTTTGGCAGCATCTGATATTTTTAGGTATTACAAAGCTGTATTCCTAGCACATATGATTGAGTGGACAAAAGAAAATAAAGAAAAAAATGGATTGAGATAGAAAACACTTTAAGTAAAACCACGCTTCACAAAAATATCTGGATTTCAAACAAATACAGAACACTAGATTCTGATTCTCACGAATTGACTAAAAATGTATTCAGAATCTGGGATGCACTACACCGGAAACAAAAGTGGGCACACAACTCACCACTAACTGCCCTTACGGGAACAACGTGAAGATATATTCCGTAGACTTGGAATAAAGAATCCACAAATCAAAGATATTATTAGAAGGGGAAGATGAAATCTGCACAAGAATTGGAGATTAAATTTGGTGGGAAACTACGTGAGTGGGAATTACTTCAATTGAATCATTTAGATAATACATCACCACACCCGTTTAGAGATGGAGAAGGATTAAATCGGTTGGAAAAGCTCTGTATAACACCAACGCCATTGAAAGGAGGCATTTCGAAAGTCCATGAAATCTTTACGGATCTTGAAGGACAAAAAAGGCCTTCCTTTATAGAAAAGTGGGAAAAAGAATTGGAAATAAATTTAGAAGAGCAACATGTCGAGAGAATGATTGCAGGAGGATACAATCAAGCATGGGACATGAACACCATTGAGATGAACTATAAATTCCTGGTCAGGGGGTATATGACCCCGGAGAGACTCCATAAAATTAACCAAGATGGATCACCATTGTGTTGGAGAAATTGTGGACAAAAAGCCACAATGTTACACATATGGTGGAACTGCCCGAAAATAAGAGTATTCTGGCAGGAAGTAATCAATTGTGTAAAAGGAAATAACGGGCGAGAAAATAGACAATAATAGATTCACTTTTTTGTTTCACGACTCTAACACTCCTAAAAAGCAATACGTGAAAAAAGTAACGTCAAAACTATTAAATGCTGCAAAGGGATTGATCTAAAAAAATTGGTTAAATAGTGAAAGACCAGACTTAAGAGAATGGTTCAGACAAGTGGATTACTATTGCAAAATGGAATTATTAGGTTGTAAGGATAAGGGGCAGTAAGATAAATTCAACACTATCTGGAGCGGGTGGGAAAAATACAAAACCTTGGACAGCTACTGGCAGAAGATGTTAGAAGTTATAGGGCCTTAAGACGGAATAACATTTGGGAAAGGAAGGAATAATTTAGCAGTGAGTTGGGGGGGTGGAAGTTAGAGAGGGGGAGTAGCGGGTGGGTGGTGCAGAATGGAAAAATGTTGTAGTTTTTTGTATATATAAAATAAATTCTTCTTTGCTTTTTAAAGATGCCACAATGATGTGAATTTGAGAAGGGACATAGTTTGAACGTCAAGTTGAAATAAGTCTCTCAAAAGTGATCACTGAAGTGGGAAAAAAAAAAAAAAGAAAAAAAAAAGGTTTACGAGAAGTTAATCAAGGAGCTGGAACCCATTGTAACAGAGAATGAAACTCTGAAAGAAATCTATTAGCTCCAATTGTGACCTTCAGACAACATTCTAATCTAAAAAATAGACCGAAAGCTAGGAACCTCATTAACACTAAAGAGACACTGACAAGGGAATGAATCCTTCCAACAATAAACACTACAAGCTATGCAGTCCCCATTAATCCATCAAAAAGTGCTATAAGCAGGAGAGGGAAAGGGTAGGTGCCCAGCTTCCAGCGCTATAGCCGCTTTTCCATAGAGCTTTGTAATTATGGAACCATCCTTTCAATGATCTTGCTGCACTGACACCAAACAATCCTCACAGTATAATGTGCCTGTACATTAAATTTCCTTCCTGCCATGGTATAGAGCAACATACTCCATTGGACCTGGATGAGCATTTGGAAAGTTTACTCAGGACACAATTCAAGATGTTGCCAGTGCTCTTGACACCCTAGGCAAGGAGGCAATTGAGTTATCTCAAGCTGGTACCAACCTTTGCTGTAAAGCCGCCGCTTCAGAAAGAATCCTCTGCCAATGCAGCTAGGATTCAAAATACAAACCAGGACTTAACAGAGACAGGCTCTAAACCTGAGTTGCCCACCTCACAGATAATAGATACCAGTCATTAGCACCATGCCTCTCTAATTTTTCAAATGAAAACAATCAGAATGAATCTATCTATAATACAGTCAGTTATGCAAAATATCAGATAAAATGCACTAATACTAAACATAGGAGAAGCAACCTGGAGGATATGTTAACCTTATGACTTCTTACATTCATTTGAATAAGTCAGCATACCCCATAGAAAGTGTTGACTTTTTCAACATATTTGAACAAGCAAACATTAGATCTTTATTTAAACAGTGCCTACTGATAATATAAATATATTTGAATAAAACCACCAAAAAATAGCTTTTAAACTCAATTGTTCAACAAAAATATCAATATATGTAATGGTGTATTTGGGATAAGCAAGTACACCCTTGGCCTCAGAAACTGGTATGCAGAAATTACATTTTGCATAACTGCCCAGATCATAACCCTCTATTTCTTCTATCTTCTTTTTTGCGACATTCCTTGGTGGGTTTTCCATATATGGCAGCTCACCTGCAGAACACAGGGCAGGAAAAATTCACATAGACAAAAACGAAAACATAAAAAGTAAAAAAAAGTTTGTATACACAGACAAAAAAAAAAAAAAAAAAAGAAGAAAAATAAATAAATACAGCCAGTGACTGACAGTCATTGCGCTGTGCTCAAAGTGTAGGGGGAGAACTGAGTGATAATTGGTGTTTGATCGCTCAGTTCTCAGTGCAGAGCTGGGGAGGGACAGATGCAGTATCGGATCAATGCCCTATCCATCTAGGTAAGTATAAGGTTTTTTTTTTTTCACATACCCAATACTTCTCTTTCAAATAGTATCCACTGTCATAGAGACCAAGAACAGCCTAATAGCGAGTAACAGAGCCGCTGCTTGCACACTGAAGCTGAGCCGGCAGACATGAAGACACGTCTTCCATTCTTTGGGACTACTTCCAAAACCCAAAATTTCAGAAGATGTTTATCCCTGTTATGCTTCAAATATAAGTGTATTGCAACAGGAGATTGCAAATGATAAGTAGAGATGTCAAAAATGTGGTCCTGTAGATGTCTGTGAATTGTTCTAATTGCCTTCCTGACATAGAAGGCTCCACAGGTGCAGGTCAGCACATAGATCAGACCAACATGGTTGCAATCCACGCAATGCCTACACCTAAGGATGCTTCTTCCTTGATTCACCTGAGAGGGGCACCTAGTCTTTTTGACTACCAAGGTTTCCCAGCACCGGTGCGTCATGACACAAAAGGCATATACTGCATCATTATGTCACAGCATCATGTCATGACATTACTGTGTTGTTGCTTGTGTGACTTCATCACGTCACCCCTCCGCACAGTCAGTGGGGGGAGGTCTGCGTTGTGTACTCTTACCAGCATCATTTATCTACAAACGCTGGCCCAGGTAAGTTGAGCCTCTGATGCAGCTGGTGTTCCAGGGAAACTTGTCAGGCTTTCTCTGACCTGATTGGCCTTTCTATGTCTGACTCACTTTCTTCATGGACTGATAAGTATACCCTTACCATGAGAACCTCAAATTGGATGGTCTGAAGGACATTGTCTGGCATATACAGTATTACTTGCCCCCTTTTCAAGTTGCTGTATTAGTCTGTACCACACATGAACACAATACTTTGAAGAAATTGTGTATGCTGCCAGTTTATGACATGAAAGAGATGCTTATGCTGCAAATAAATCAGTCCGCTTATATACTGCAAGTGTCCATTTACATGCTGCAATGTATTCAAGCTGTGCATTATTGTGGCACATTGTTGGCTCAGTAGGGCCTGAATGTAAGCCAGAGGCAGCAATGTTATTTTTTACAGATTACTGGACATGGATGTGTCCTTGGGTGTGTGAATGTTATGTAAAAGGCCTGCATTTATACTAGCATATCTGGTTCATTGAGTGGTATGCATGGCATAAGATATACCGAAGAAAGATGAGATATTTATCAAACCACTGTTTATAGAGGGAAGCATTGCAGGACCCTTGGCATCACTAACTTTATCACTACATCATGGATTATGATTTACCATGTGCTCAATGGACCTTACCTTACATGGTGGGGCTTAGCCATTTAAGATTGTTAAGTAGTCACAGAGGTTCCGCAGGAAGTCTAACCCATATTGGACATTAGGCTGAAGGTCAATATAAAGCTACTGTCCTCAACAATTTCCAAATGGACAGTTGATGATTGAGGGTGTCGATCTGCACTTTGTTCTTAATGTGTTTTTGGCCTATTATTTTATTGTATGTGCTGTGACTTTACTTACTATAATAAAAAATTTTGATAGTATCCTTATATGAGTTCAAACAAATTTACTAATTTACCTAATTGATGAGTGACACTAGTTCAGCTGCAACTATTTAAATGTGCTCTGATACCACATACGAAATAGTAATATAATGATAATAATGCGCGTAAACGCAACTTATAAATAATAATAACCCATCAATAATACAATAATAATAAATACAGCAATAATACGCAGGTGTGCAAAATAAATTAATAAGGTTATATATAATGCTCCTTCCTCTATGTATCGAACAAATCACAAGGGAGCTCCAGGGATGATACAACAACTCTCGCAGGATGTCTAGTTGTTGGATCATCCCTGGAGCTCCCTTGTGAATTGTTCGATACATTCCATGCCTCAAGCTAGGATATAAAGAAGGAGACTAAAAACTTCATCCACACTGAACTTCTTACAAGGTATCCTCACACAAGTATCTATTATCTTTGGAGAAAATACAACATCTGAATCATGGGAAACACATAAGCTCACCGTAGCAATGATCCAAGTTTCTGACAAGTGTTATTTTAGTTCAGTTTTTTGCTTTATTAATTTTCTGAAGGTGAGCAGGAATTTTATACCCAGGTGGTGGTGACTTTTTCGTTGTAACTTTTTTTGGACCTTTTTTCACTTTTTTATCACTGTGTGTGCACATATATTATACCTCTACTCATAGAGGAAGGAGCATTATATATAACATCCTTATATGAGGTTAACACCTGACAGGTGCAATTGTTAATTAATTTTTTTATGATATAAATTTATTATGTTTCCCTCTTAACTTTATGCAATATGGTGTTCAGTTGTATTTAGAACCCAAGCAAAGTCTTTTATGGATAATGTTTGCATTCAGTTGATTTCTAATACTTCATAAATCAATTGATCCATTAAGCTACTGTGGTTTAATCCCTAAAGTAAAGAATGTTAAAAGATTCTGGATGGCCTATTATATGCAATGTACAGCATCAAATATTCACAACATCTATATGATAATGTATATAAAACATTTGCTTACTTACAGAGAGAATTAATGGGGTGACCTTTTTAAAGCTCTACTCTTGAAGAGACACTCTTGCAAACAGAAAATAATAAACTGGTCTCCAGATAATACTCTATGCTCCTGAAACTAAAAATACCAAACTTATTTCAGTAAAGCCAAAACAGAAAACATCATTCTCTAATCTAAATATATTCAAATAAAAAATCAAATAGCAATAGTGGACTTTACACAAGGTCAAACATAAACTGACAGACAGTAAGGCTGAATTACTAAATAAACATTATATTGTGTACATTCTTCTTCTTTTTCTCAACACCAAATATAAGCAATCCCATTTCTTTAGAAGTAATGACAAATATAATAATGGGGAAAAACACAAAACTTTGTTGACTCATGTTGTACATTGATTTTTATTATGCACTTAAGCAAGTTGTTGCATTGTTTTATTGAAGGTTCACTTGCTAATTTTTTAAGTTCCTATTTCTGGATAGACTGGTTTCTTTGGTTAGTACTCTGTATTTATAATGATACCATAATGGAATCAAATGGCTATTGCAGTTTGAAGTTACCAGGAAACTTAGTGAAATTCAACCTATACAAATTTACCTGTTCACTTTGAAACCCTGTCACATGCAAATCGTTTTCACATGATTGGGTAACTGAAGTGAATGTTCACTCAATTTTTGAACGAAAACTCTTAACTTGTTTAGTAAATCAGCCCAACTGTAACTGGACACAAAGAGAATAATTGCTGCACACCTCTGGGGCACCTGTGGAAGTCATGAATGTCTTGGGTCCTAGGGAAATCTCATAGCATTTAAAAAAGGAAAGCCTGAAACCACAAAGACTGAAAATGTTAGTTGTCACTTAGGGTAATTGACTCAGTGTTGATCTTAGAGTTTGGTTATAACTCATCCTGATTAACCAACGACAATCCTTATTTTAAGGGGTCTGTTCCTAGCAAATGACAATCCCTGTTTTTCTGTTGTAAGACACAGCCAGTAGAAGAACCTTGTGGTTTCTACCCTGGAGCATGCATGGCAGAGGTAAAGCCATTGCCCATGAGACATGGCCTGCAGCATTGGGATAGGGTTGGAGATGGAGCCTCTGCTGCAGCCATGGAGCTATTTCCAGAGCAGAAATTTTGAGCAATGCTTACAACTGTGTGGCTGCTTCTTGGAGAAGAAGCCCTATGATGGGCAACACCATGTCCTATATACAGGCATCAGCTATCACAGGCCTGGGGGGTCTGACTCTGGGACATTCCTCAGTACCTAGATCTATAGGCTGCACTGCAGGGGTGATTATTATTTGCAGAACTGGAAATTGTATCAAACTTTAGTAGTGCTCCATGATCAATCGGTAATTCCAGTAATATTGCTGTAAAATCCTGAGCTTTGTGCACTGAGTAATGGCATGATCATACCAGTGGGGTGAGGGGGTATTGGGGGGTCCTGTCAGGTAGATTGTATGGGGCACCATCATTTCTACTGGTGGACCTGTGCTCCTGGTCTCCACACTGCCACATCACATTCTTTTTTTACTTATATACTGTATGTGAATTATATTGCTGCTGGCTTCTATACATGCCCTCACTCACTGTCTAGCAGACCAGTAGAACAAAGCTGAAGAAGAGTTTCAGAGCACTTCCCTTGGCTATGTGATGCAGGTCTGACAGATGAATGGGGACAAAAGCTGGCAGCTGCATAATTTACATATAGAAAAAAAGACAGTCAAAACCTAGGGCATTCACTAGCAGATGCAATGAAATGCCAAGATAGGTAAGTGCAATTCAGGGAGGGATTAGGGAATTTGTACTGGAGGTGGTTTTGTCATGTGGATGGGGGTTTTTTTTGGGGGGGCAATTTTTTTCTTGGGAGGCACTGCATTACTTCCTTCTAACCATTCCCTTTTTGCATGTTGTTTTCACAAAGTCCCACCATAGCCTCCCTGGAGGTTTTCCTGAGTGTGGCTCGGGGTTAAATTTCAGCACCATTAGCGGTAACCCCAAGCCACACTTGGGATTACATTGCAGGATCCTGGTGCGGTGTTACTTACCTTGTCCCCAGGATCCTGCGATGTCCCCCGATGTGTCTGCGGGCTCCGTCCTCCGAAGCGTCTCTGTGCCAGGCTCCGTTCCCTGCGAGCATCGCGACGCACGTGGGCGGAGCCTGGCGGCAAATTAAAAAAAAAGTAAAAATCCTAACACATGCAGTACTGTAATCTTACAGATTACAGTACTGTATGAAATTATTTCACATCCCTTTTGTCCCCAGTGCTTGTCCAATGCCCTGCATGCAGTTTTATATTATATATACTGTTCTTTCTGCCAGGAAACTTGAGATTGTCCATAGCAACCAAAAAGTATCCCTTTACGTCAAAAGTGGCTTTAGACCAGCTAGAAAACAACGATAATAAATTAGAACACTTGCAGAATTGAGCGATAGTGAATCGTGGGGAAATTTATTTTATTATTATTATATTATTATTTTTTTTAATTATTTATATTTATTTATTATATTATAATTTATGTTTTTGTGTTTCAAACTTCATCATACCTCTATATCTATCTACTAGACTCTTGGTGGACAGATATAAGTGTGTTATTAAGAATTACAGACCTACAATATAAAACGCCAAATTTCCATGCAAAATAATTGTACCACTTTCAGCACCTAATATCCGAAATAATCATACCGCCAGGGAGGTTAAGAAAGGTATATGGCAAACCACCACCAGCTGATCTCCTCAAACATCAATAAATGAGACCCAGGGAGAAATAATAATCCAGGATAGTGTGATATCGTTTTACTAAAAGTCAAAACAAGTATTAAAAATATTAATTTGCCACTCACATTTCAAGGTGCTATAGTCAGCACCAACACAACCAGCCTCTTTTGATTATCCTGCACACCACTCGATCCGAGCCAGCATGTGTTCCAAACGAAATGAAATAAATGCGTTTGCGCTAGAGAAATTATAATAATAAAAGTAAAAATCAGTGTGTGAAAAATTAAAAATAAAAAATAATTACCAATATATCTAAAACAATATTTCGTAAATATCAATCTGTGATAAATTAATTAGTGATAAAATAAACAAAGTGCAACATGCATATATAATGTTAGCAATCCAAGTGCAAACTCAAGTTTAAAAGAGTGCTCACCCTTTCCATAAAGTGATTAATAAAGTTCATAAATAATTAATGCAAAGTGCACAAATACAGTGTCCATCAACAGTGATATCCATCATGCTCATCCAAGGAGTGTGAAAAAAATCATGCTCCAGTGCTCTCCGGTGACCCCCAAAAGCATATGCGCTCACCTCAGAGCGTGTGACACAGTAACCAAACTATGTCAAATCACGCTTTGGAGCCACTCCTGGGCTCTAAATGGTATGCAGGTGCTGACCTCCAACTTGCTCAGTTAATAGCGTTCCAATTCATAAATAAAAGAGAAGAAACTCCATAGTGTAACATTGTAAGGAATTTATTCTAAAAACAAACACTCCCCTCCTAGGGGTACTCACATTGTATGGGTGCGTGAGTGCACCATCCTATTTAAGGCTTCACATAAGAGAAAACAGATCGCTGGTATGGTGTGCGGTATAGTATACTCGTCTCGTCTCTTCCTCCGTGCTGACAGCTCCGTCCTGGCCCCTCCCCTACGCATGTTTGACACAGGGATCACGTGTCTTCATCAGGGGGATCTGATTGGACGGATGCTCTATGGTCAAGATATACTAACGGCAGCCATTTTGCCATAGACCACAGACAGACTAGTAATAGGCCACAGCTGTCCTCTCACATTCTAATGCATTAACCCCTATGATCAGCGGTATAACACGTCCTTGATGATAGAGGGATCAAAACGCCTAGCCATCCATAGCTAGATGTAAAAGTTTACTTCAAACCTATAATTATGTATAATATAATATAATATAATATAACCCAGATCGGAGCTGTGTGTTTCCAAGGATACCATACCGCACCTCATACATATACATAACACCTCATAAATACTAACAACTCAATCAAGCATATTATACTTGTTGTATTAACCGCATAAATCGCTATATAAAAGAACAAGGCAATTGCAATCCATAGGAAAATAAAATCAGAAAAAAATTAAGAAAAAAATCAGAAAAAATTAGAAAAAAAATTAGAAAAAAATAAAAAAACAAATATATATATATATATATATATATATATATATATATATATGCAAAATAATAGTATATATAAACAATTCAAGTAAACATACACTACAAACAGCGCTATTGTTGAGCAAAAACATATATATAAATATCATGCGGCCAACTACGCACAAAAGTGATTAAACAGAGAGGTACAGAGTCTGTGAGGTGATCAGGAAAATGTCCATAAGTGATAATGCAGCTGAATCGCAGTGTGCACCTTCCACCGGTCAGTAGGATTTCACCCTGTGTTGACACTCTCCCCCTAGGGGGTCAAACTCACCAAAACTGCAAGTAAAATAAGCCTCCAAGAGAAGCCTCCAAGATATATATCTCACAATTCCATATATAAAAATTCCTAGCTTAGTGGCAGATCATAATCTCATAGTTCATAAATACCATCCCACTGGGGTACAAAATCATATATATAACTTTAATAAACCTAATCAGCCCCAATGTGTGGTCTGGACCATATATAATAAAAATCTATAAAAAATGTAGATTAACAATCTACATAACGTATGTAGAAAAATACGTAAAAAATCAATAAAATAAAAATAAAATAAAATAAAAATAAGAACCTTATCTGTAGGAGAGTATTGACAGTATATGTTAAAGAATATATAAAATAAAATAAGAATAAAAATGGGAAGATGTAACTATATGTAAGGAAGAATAAGTAGGACCCTCTATCCACCAATCATATCTATAGACACCAATAAGATGCATAATTCCCTCCTATTGGTTATATAGACCAAATTATAATAGATGTAGCTATATGTAAGGAAGAATGAATATCTATTTGCACCCATAAGGTGCATAATTCCCTCCTATTGGTCATGCAGACCTAACTCAAAATCGATAGGGTTAAGGAAAAAACTGGTGGACCTGAGCGGTAAAGATACTATTTTAAAAATTACTAAGAAAGCATTTTAGATCAAATTCTTTATTTAATCCACCAGGCGATAAAGAGCCAAGTTGGTGTATCCACCAGGATTGGCGTTTACTAATTTCTCTAACAAAGTTAGAGCCTCTCCAGTGGCGTTTGGGTGCTTCTATTCCCCAAAACCTCATTCCAGCAGTGCTCTGGTTATGCACTTTTTTGAAATGTATAGAAAGATGATGTTTATCAGACCCCTTACGTATGTTTCTTACGTGCTCTTCCAAACGGTCTTTCAAAGCCCTAGTGGTACGACCAATATTAATAAAATTGCATGGGCATTTTAAGTAACATGTTTTTGGATAAAGGGTACCATAAGGAATTTCTGGAGAAAGAAAAGGCTCTTTATCGCCTGGTGGATTAAATAAAGAATTTGATCTAAAATGCAAACACATTTATTTCATTTTGATTGCTATTCACACGGGTATGAAACGTGACTAGTGTTTGCAGCTGGCTATTACCAGGGATTTATTTTGTAGGCATTAACCCATCTGTGGCTCGCAAGATCTTTCTATATATGTGTTCCAAACGGCTGTATGTTCAAACCAGATCAAAACCCGGAAATGACATCATGTATGGCGGACGTGCAGCCTCAATGCATTTTGCTTGTCAGCATCGTCAGGAACCCCCCCACTCCACCCCTCCAGCCTAATTGAGGTTTTTTTTATTGCCTTTTTTTTAGACCTTGTTCACACCTGAGCGATTTTCTTCTCGAAGCTTGTAGCTCTAATGCGCTCAAAAAACAAAATCTCAATAGTTTCAATGGCCCTTGTTCACATCTAGCCTGTAGCAAAACGCTTGTCGCTCCAAAAAGTAAATGTGCTTCTTTTAGGCAGATTGAAGGCATATTGGCCCCACAGACTTCAATGTGAATGCTCAACACAAGATTTTTACAAGTGTTTTGTTGCATGGTGCCTGGAAAAACAGCAGCTCTCCACCCCTAATCTCCTCTCCCTAGTGCTTTCTATTGGCTAAAATAAAAACACCTGAAGCTTAAATACACATGTAAAATTTTTGTACTAGGCTTCAAAAACACTCATAAAATGCTTGCAGAGCAATGCCTGAAAATCGCTCAGGTGAACGGGTAGAACTCTTCTCTTACTATTACAGTTTGCTCCCATAATTGTAGAATCTGTCTTTGGAATTTGCTGAATCTCTATTTATCAGTTCAGCTTTGGCCTGGTGATGAGAGAAGATCTCTAGAAAAGATAGTCTCAAAAAATTAACTTACAATTAACTTACAATATAGTGACTTATTTGTCCAAGATGCTTGTCTTTATATACGGTCCAGGCTTTGCCTATCACAGTGGGGATACCCATAAATGGGTCTTCATGGTCTGGGGGCTTAATTCACTAATAGTTAAATACTGCATGATTATTAGCATTAAAATAACTCATGCAGTATTTATCTCAAAAGCAGTCAATGCCCCAAAAGTGCACGTTAAATACCTCAAGCGTTAAATTTTTTACTTTTCAGTATTTAAAGTGTTTTTTTCCACCCTACTTTACCGCAGACTGGACCTTCAGTTGCAGCTGGGAGTGAAACATTTAGCAGTGGTATTCATACCACTGCTAAATGTATTCATACCACTGCTAAATGTGACAATTCAGGTCAAAGATGCCGGTTGATAAGAGCTGGAACCTGCTGGCATCCTAACAACCATAACTTATCCCTGCTGTCAGTAAGGGATTCCCCACTGACAGCAAAATGTGAACAAAGAAACCAACAATAAAAATGTGTTTAACCACTTGACGACCGCCTCACGCCGATTTACGTCGGCAAGGTGGCACGGACAGGCAAAATCACGTACATATACGTGATTTGCCTTCCGCGGGTGGGGGGTCCGATCGGACCCTCCCCCGGTGCCCGAGGCGGTCGTCTTTTGTCCCCCGGCGATCGGAGGTGAGGGGGAGGCCATCCGTTCGTGGCCCCCCCCTCGCGATCGCCGCCGGCCAATGAGAACATTCCTTTGCTGCTGTATGCTAAACAGCAGCAAAGGAAATGATGTCATCTCTCCTCGGCTCGGTAATTTCCGTTCCGGCCCGAGGAGAGAAGACAGGTATGTGAGTGCACAACACACACACACACAGTAGAACATGCCAGGCACACTAAACACCCCGATCCCCCCCCGATCGCCCCCCGATCCCCCCCCAATCACCCCCCCGTCACAAACTGACACCAGCAGTTTTTTTTTTTTTTTTTTTTTTTTTTCTGATTACTGTATTGGTGTCAGTTTGTGACAGTTACAGTGTTGGGACAGTTAGTATTACCCCCCTGTAGGTCTAGGATACCCCCCCTAATAAAGTTTTAACCCCTTGATCACCCCCTGTCACCAGTGTCGCTAAGCGATCATTTTTCTGATCGCTGTATTAGTGTCGCTGGTGACGCTAGTTAGTGAGGTTAATATTTAGGTTCGCCGTCAGCGTTTTATAGCGTCAGGGACCCCCATATACTATCTAATAAATGTTTTAACCCCTTGATTGCCCCCTAGTTAACCCTTTCACCACTGATCACCGTATAACTGTTACGGGTGACGCTGGTTAGTTTGTTTATTTTTTATAGTGTCAGGGCACCCGCCGTTTATTACCGAATAAAGGTTTAGCCCCCTGATCGCCCGGCGGTGATATGCGTCGCCCCAGGCAGCGTCAGATTAGCGCCAGTACCGCTAACACCCACGCATGCAGCATACGCCTCCCTTAGTGGTATAGTATCTGATCGGATCAATATCTGATCCGATCAGATCTATACTAGCGTCCCCAGCAGTTTAGGGTTCCCAAAAACACAGTGTTAGCGGGATCAGCCCAGATACCTGCTAGCACCTGCGTTTTGCTCCTCCGCCCGGCCCAGCCCAAGTGCAGTATCAATCGATCACTGTCACTTACAAAACACTAAACGCATAACTGCAGCTTTCGCAGAGTCAGGCCTGATCCCTGCGATCGCTAACAGTTTTTTTGGTAGCATTTTGGTGAACTGGCAAGCACCAGCCCCAGGCAGCGTCAGGTTAGCGCCAGTAGCGCTAACACCCACGCACGCAGCGTACACCTCCCTTAGTGGTATAGTATCTGATCGGATCAATATCTGATCCGATCAGATCTATACTAGCGTCCCCAGCAGTTTAGGGTTCCCAAAAACGCAGTGTTAGCGGGATCAGCCCAGATACCTGCTAGCACCTGCGTTTTGCCCCTCCGCCCGGCCCAGCCCAGCCCACCCAAGTGCAGTATCGATCGATCACTGACACTTACAAAACACTAAACACATAACTGCAGCGTTCGCAGAGTCAGGCCTGATCCCTGCGATCGCTAACAGTTTTTTTGGTAGTATTTTGGTGAACTGGCAAGCACCAGCCCCAAGCAGCGTCAGATTAGCGCCAGTACCGCTAACACCCACGCACGCACCGTACACCTCCCTTAGTGGTATAGTATCTGAACGGATCAATATCTGATCCGATCAGATCTATACTGGCGTCCCCAGCAGTTTAGGGTTCCCAAAAACGCAGTGTTAGCGGGATCAGCCCAGATACCTGCTAGCACCTGCGTTTTGCCCCTCCGCCCGGCCCAGCCCAGCCCACCCAAGTGCAGTATCGATCGATTACTGTCACTTACAAGACACTTAACGCATAACTGCAGCGTTCGCAGAGTCAGGCCTGATCCCTGCGATCTCTAACAGTTTTTTTGGTAGCTTTTTATTGAACTGTCAAGCACCAGCGGCCTAGTACACCCCGGTCGTAGTCAAACCAGCACTGCAGTAACACTTGGTGACGTGGCGAGTCCCATAAGTGCAGTTCAAGCTGGTGAGGTGGCAAGCACAAGTAGTGTCCCGCTGCCACCAAAAAGACAAACACAGGCCCGTCGTGTCCATAGTGCCCTTCCTGCTGCATTCGCCAATCCTAATTGGGAACCCACCACTTCTGCAGCACCCGTACTTCCCCCATTCACATCCCCAACCAAATGCAGTCGGCTGCATGAGAGGCATTTTCTTTATGTCCTCCCGAGTACCCCTACCCAACGAACCCCCAAAAAAGATGTTGTGTCTGCAGCAAGCGCGGATATAGGCGTGACACCCGCTATTATTGTCCCTTCTGTCCTGACAATCCTGGTCTTTGCATTGGTGAATGTTTTGAACGCTACCATTCATTAGTTGAGTATTAGCGTAGGGTACAGCATTGCACAGACTAGGCACACTTTCACAGGGTCTCCCAAGATGCCATCGCATTTTGAGAGACCCGAACCTGGAACCGGTTACAGTTATAAAAGTTAGTTACAAAAAAAGTGTAAAAAAAAAAAAAAAATATATAAAATAAAAAAAATAGTTGTCGTTTTATTGTTCTCTCTCTCTCTATTCTCTCTCTCTATTGTTCTGCTCTTTTTTACTGTATTCTATTCTGCAATGTTTTATTGTTATTATGTTTTATCATGTTTGCTTTTCAGGTATGCAATTTTTTATACTTTACCGTTTACTGTGCTTTATTGTTAACCATTTTTTTGTCTTCAGGTACGCCTATCACGACTTTGAATGGTTATACCAGAATGATGCCTGCAGGTTTAGGTATCATCTTGGTATCATTCTTTTCAGCCAGCGGTCGGCTTTCATGTAAAAGCAATCCTAGTGGCTAATTAGCCTCTAGACTGCTTTTACAAGCCGTGGGAGGGAATGCCCCCCCCACCGTCTTCCGTGTTTTTCTCTGGCTCTCCTGTCTCAACAGGGACCCTGAGAATGCAGCCGGTGATTCAGCCAGCTGACCATAGAGCTGATCAGAGACCAGAGTGGCTCCAAACATCTCTATGGCCTAAGAAACCGGAAGCTACGAGCATTTTATGACTTAGATTTCGCCGGATGTAAATAGCGCCATTGGGAAATTGGGGAAGCATTTTATCGCACCGATCTTGGTGTCATCAGATGCTTTGAGGGCAGAGGAGAGATCTAGGGTCTAATAGACCCCAATTTTTTCAAAAAAGAGTACCTGTCACTACCTATTGCTATCATAGGGGATATTTACATTCCCCGAGATAACAATAAAAATGATTAAAAAAAAAAAAATGAAAGGAACAGTTTAAAAATAAGATAAAAAAGCAAAAAAATAATAAAGAAAAAAAAAAAAAAAAAAAAAGCACCCCTGTCGCCCCCTGCTCTCGCGCTAAGGCGAACGCAAACGGCGGTCTGTCGTCAAACGTAAACAGCAATTGCACCATGCATGTGAGGTATCGCCGCGAAGGTCAGATCGAGGGCAGTAATTTTTGCAGTAGACCTCCTCTGTAAATCTAAAGTGGTAACCTGTAAAGGCTTTTAAAGGCTTTTAAAAATGGAATTATTTTGTTGCCACTGCACGTTTGTGCGCAATTTTAAAGCATGTCATGTTTGGTATCCATGTACTCGGCCTAAGATCATCTTTTTTATTTCATCAAACATTTGGGCAATATAGTGTGTTTTAGTGCATTAAAATTTAAAAAAGTGTGTTTTTTCCCCAAAAAATGCGTTTGAAAAATCGCTGCGCAAATACTGTGTGAAAAAAAAAAATGAAACACCCACCATTTTAATCTGTAGGGCATTTGCCTTAAAAAAATATATAATGTTTGGGGGTTCAAAGTAATTTTTTTGCAAAAAAAAATAACTTTTTCATGTAAACAATGAGTGTCAGAAAGGGCTTTGTCTTCAAGTGGTTAGAAGAGTTGGTGATGTGTGACATAAGCTTCTAAATGTTGTGCATAAAATGCCAGGACAGTTCAAAACCCCCCCAAAGGACCCCATTTTGGAAAGTAGACACCCCAAGCTATATGCTGAGAGGCATGTCGAGTCCATGGAATATTTTATATTGCGACACAAGTTGCGGGAAAGAGACAAATTTTTTTTTTTTTTTTTGCACAAAGTTGTCACTAAATGATATATTGCTCAAACATGCCATAGGAATATGTGGAATTACACCCCAAAATACATTCTGCTGCTTCTCCTGAGTACGGGGATACCACATGTGTGAGACTTTTTGGGAGCCTAGCCGCGTACGGGACCCCGAAAACCAAGCACCGCCTTCAGGCTTTCTAAGGGCGTGAATTTTTGATTTCACTCTTCACTGTCTATCACATTTTCGGAGGCCATGGAAAGCCCAGGTGGCACAAAACCCCCCCAAATGACCCCATTTTGGAAAGTAGACACCCAAAGCTATTTGCTGAGAGGTATAGTGAGTATTTTGCAGACCTCACTTTTTGTCACAAAGTTTTGAAAATTGAAAAAAGAAAAAAAAAAAGTTTTTTCTTGTCTTTCTTCATTTTCAAAAACAAATGAGAGCTGCAAAATACTCACCATGCCTCTCAGCAAATAGCTTGGGGTGTCTACTTTCCAAAATGGGGTCATTTGGGGGGGTTTGTGCCACCTGGGCATTCCATGGCCTCCGAAACTGTGATAGGCAGTGAAGAGTGAAATCAAAAATTTTCACCCTTAGAAATCCTGAAGGCGGTGCTTGGTTTTCGGGGCCCCGTACGCGGCTAGGCTCCCAAAAAGTCCCACACATGTGGCATCCCCATACTCAGGAGAAGCAGCTAAATGTATTTTGGGTGCAATTCCACATATGCCCATGCCCTGTGTGAGCAATATATCATTTAGTGACAACTTTGTGCAAAAAAAAAAAAAAAAAAAAGTGTCACTTTCCCGCAACTTGTGTCATAATATAAAATATTCCATGGACTCAATATGCCTCTCAGCAAATAGCTTGGGGTGTCTACTTTCCAAAATGGGGTCATTTGGGGGGGGTTTTGTGCCACCTGGGCATTCCATGGCCTCCAAAACTGTGATAGGCAGTGAAGAGTGAAATCAAAAATTTACACCCTTAGAAATCCTGAAGGCGGTGCTTGGTTTTCGGGGCCCCGTACACGGCTAAGCTCCCAAAAAGTCCCACACATGTGGTATCCCCATACTCAGGAGAAGCAGCTGAATGTATTTTGGGGTGCAATTCCACATAGGCCCATGGCCTGTGTGAGCAATATATCATTTAGTGACAACTTTTTGTAAATATTTTTTTTTTTTTTTTTTTTTATCATTATTCAATCACTTGGGACAAAAAAAATAAATATTCAATGGGTTCAACATGCCTCTCAGCAATTTCCTTGGGGTGTCTACTTTCCAAAATGGGGTCATTTGGGGGGGGGTTGTACTGCCCTGCCATTTTAGCACCTCAAGAAATGACATAGGCAGTCATAAACTAAAACTGTGTAAATTACAGAAAATGTACCCTAGTTTGTAGACGCTATAACTTTTGCGCAAACCAATAAATATATGCTTATTGACATTTTTTTTACCAAAGACATGTGGCCGAATACATTTTGGCCTAAATGTATGACTAAAATTTAGTTTATTGGATTTTTTTTATAACAAAAAGTAGAAAATATCATTTTTTTTCAAAATTTTCGGTCTTTTTCCGTTTATAGCGCAAAAAATAAAAACTGCAGAGGTGATCAAATACCATCAAAAGAAAGCTCTATTTGTGGGAAGAAAAGGACGCAAATTTCGTTTGGGTACAGCATTGCATGACCGCGCAATTAGCAGTTAAAACGACGCAGTGCCAAATTGGAAAAAGACCTCTGGTCCTTAGGCAGCATAATGGTCCGGGGCTCAAGTGGTTAAAAAAACAGCGTGCTGTTCTTCCAAACCATATCAGGCCCTTTGGATCTGGTATGGATTTTTGGGGGGCCTCGCACCAAAAAGCATGAGGTCCTCCCCAAAATCCACACCAGACCCTTACCTGAGCATGCAGCCTGGCAGGCCAGGAAAGGGGGATGTGCATGCACCCCCTTCTAAACCATACCAGGCCACATACCCTCATCATAGTTGATGAGGACAAGGGCCCATTCCCCACAACCCTGGCTCAGTGGTAGTGGGGTTGTGGGGGATGACTTAATGGAACCTGGAAGCCCCCCTTAACAAAGGCCCCCCCAGATCCTGGTCGCCCCATGTAAGTAAGGGGTAAAAAAATAGAATGTGCCCTAGAAATTAACACATCAAAACTTTTGATAGGTCCTCTAAAAAAAAAAAACCATGATGATATATCAATCATCAATGAACGATAGCTACCGACTCACACAAAAAAATCCACCACCGCTGATAGGCCTGCTCCATTGCTTGGCTCCTGTTGGCTGTTTCTGGTTGTCAAGGATGCCGGTGGGTGGCAGCTCCTTAGTAACTGAATACATTTGTTAAATAGTCTAAATTAGTGACTTTTACATAGGTGTATTCAGTATTTACTGAGTGTTTCTTTATTTTGTGATAAATACCGCATTAACTTATTGAATTGAATTTAGATTTTACATATCACATTCAATATTTGGATACATGATCCAAATATCATAACACTACAATGAATAATATAGACACCTACAAGTTAAAGAAATGCTAACAAAATTCTAAAACCTTAACCAATCATTATTTAGAGAAGCATTAAAAAATGTTCATGGCTGATCAAAGTACAATTTGGTTAGTCCTTAGAGAACAGTTTATACAATACTATACCAACACTACAAGTCAAAAAGGTTGCTAATGACACCAACAATTGGACACTCCTATTCAGACGCATAGATTTCTATGAGGTTTTATTTTTAAAGCACATGATTAGAGCCTGAGGCTCCAATTAGCTTCAAAAAGGCTGGGCTCGGGGTGCAGAGCACTGCGCCCTGAGCCCACCCACTTGTGACATTAGCAAATCAATATTCGCTATTGTCTTCATGCTTCTCCTCCTGGCCAATCAAGGCCAGTAAGCGGGCCTTAAGACTGGATTGGTGGGGAAGAGAAGTGACCGGATTGTCCAGTAGGAGAAGCCGGGGGGGTTTATTGACCGCCCCCCCCCATAAAAAAATAGAGCACCACCTGCCACTGCCAGTTATATTGTAAATTAATGTTATTAAAAATGACCAGTCCTTTTCAATCTTTAGCTCTGTAATTTTCTGTAAAATACAGTGTTCTGTACACAGATGGTGTACAGAACACCCCCCAGAAATGGGATTTCTTGCTTTTGTGATTGGCTTACTGATTTTCCCAGAAGTTTTGGCATCCCCTGCAATAAAACTTTCATTTTTGGTGAGATACTCCCAAAAATAAATCATGTCTAAAGGGATGCAGACCTTGCAATTTTTCTCATTAGAGCCTTGCAAGTGCAGCAGCTGATTGATAGTTATGAAATCACTCCCATGCACATTCATTTTGCAGACAAACAGCTATTTCTTTAGAATAACAAAAGGTAGGAATATGCAACAAAGTTAAAATCCTTGCAATGTACATAGATTACCCAGAGGGGGATGTTTTTTCCTCAACAAAAGTGGAGTTGCTCTTTAAACTAAGAGGGATTTCACCTTAAGAAGAAATCCATCACCTTAGAACACTAGCAAAAACTGAGGACTTATGGGAAGGGGAGGCAGCCAAGGGATATGTGCTCAAAAGTGTTGCCAGTGTCCAATTAGCTGAAGGTATGAGCCTATAACCCAGGATCTATGAATTCTCAGCTTGTGCCCTGTACTGTATGATCAAGATAGCAACTTTTACATATTGGATCCTTTGGTCCCTGCAACCTCTTCTTCCCTCGTGCCCCAAAAGCCACAGGTCCTCTGATGTTATCAAGGCCAAAGCAAAGCCCATAGCAAAGCATTGAACATGAGGACACCAAGGAACAGCTCACTAATTTTAGAGGAACACTTCCCAGAGCAATCAGGCTGTGTGTAACTGAGAAGTGCATCACCTGGGGAGAAAAGAGAAAGAATATACCTGTGTATTGTCTTGTTGAGTACCTGTGTATTGTCTTGTTGAGTACCTGTGTATTGTCTTGTTGAGTATTAGTGTCAGGAAGCTAGTTGTTAGGTAATTTAGACAGGGTATAATCCCCAATCCTCATTAAATTAATAGGTATGATGCCCGGCGGGTGTGGAGAGGCGACTCCTTGCACATCTTGCGGGATGTATGCGTTCCTTGATCATCCGATCGAGGGTGAATACTGCTGTGCAAAATGTAAGCACGTTGTTTCCCTGGAAGCCCAGGTTCTTAATCTGGGGAAGCAACTGTCAGCACTGAGAAGTCCCTCCATACTAAAGGAGAGCCAGGAACATAGCAGGTGCCGTCGGGGGCCAGCACAGAGGCGGATGGAGACAAAGAGGTGCAGGCACTAGGAAAGAATAGATGGGTGACAGTCAGGAAGGGTAGAGGGGGAAGTGCCAGGGAGGCCGATCCAGGGATGGAGCATCCCAATAAGTACGCTCCATTGAGTGACATTGGCGAAACCAGTCAGGGACCAGCACTGCTAGAGCTGAGAGACTCTCCTAGCTGCCGGGGGAAGAACTCCTCCAGTGAGAGTGGGGGGAGGCGAAGGGAGAGTAAAAACAAATTCTGGTGATAGGGGACTCAATTCTTAGAAGGACAGAGAGGGCAATCTGTAACAAAGACCTGAAGCGCCGAACTGTATGTATGTTGTCTATCGGGGGCTCGGGTTCGGCACATCTCAGATCTGGTGGACAGATTAGTCAGGGGCAGATGGAGTGTCCTAAAGAACGATTTTAGGGACTTGGGAGCTAAATTGAGGAAAAGGACCTCCAAGGTAGTATTCTCAGGAATACTGCCAGTACATCAAGCCACACCAGAAAGGCAGAGGGAGATTAGGGAAGTAAACAAGTGGCTGAAGAGCTGGTGTAGTAAGGAGGGGTTTGGGTTCCTGGAGGACTGGGCCGACTTCTCAGTCGATAACCAGTACTATAGAAGGGATGGACTCCACCTAAATGAGGAGGGTGCATATCAGCTGGGAATGAAGATGGCCAAAAAGTTAGAGGGGTTTTTAAACTAGGCAATGAGGGGAGGGTCCAGAGGTAGAGATAGTCAGTGCGGAACATATTCCAGATGGTAGTATTGGGGGCATTAGTGGTAGGTTGACCAAAGCACATAAACCCAAGGTAAGTATAGTAGCAAGTCCTAGTTGCAATCTCGGAACACCTAATAAGAGGATAATATGCAACCGGTCTAAACTATGTGGCATGTTTACCAATGGCAGGAGCCTGGTGGACAAGATGGGTGAACTAGAGATACTTTTGTAGGAGGAGGATTTGGCTTTTGTGGGAATTTCAGAGACCTGGTTCAACAGCTTTCATGATTGGCTGGCAACCATTCAAGGGTATACCCTTTATCGCAAGGATAGAGGGGGTAAAAAATGGGGAGGAGTATGCCTATATATCAATAATAATGTACAAGTGAATGTGAGAGATGACATCACTAAGGGAGCAAGGGAAGAGGTGGAATCCTTATGGGTAGAGCTCCAAAGGGATGTAGCTAAGGGGACAATAATACTGGGAGTATGCTATAGGCCCCCTAACCTGAGGGAGAAAGGGGAGACAAATCTTCTATCACAATTTGGATTAGCAGCAAGGATGGGAAGTGTTATCATAATGGGGGATTTTAATTATCCAGACATAGCCTGGGCAGAGGGAACCACGCATTCATCTAAGCCTCGCCAGTTCCTAAATGTCTTGCAGGACTATTTTATGGGTCAGATGGCAGATGCACCAACTAGAAAAAAAGCGTTACTGGATCTACTGATTACCAACAATACAGACCTATTTAGGTAACAGCGATCCGAGGACAATTGGCTTCAGTATAATTCACACAAATAGGAAACATAAGGGGAATACAAAGACACTGCATTTCAAAAGAGCCAACTTCCCTAAACTACAAACCTTGCTAGAAGGCATACATTGGGATAAAATCTTAGGAACAAAGAACATGGAGGAGAGATGGGTTTGCTTTAAGAGCATATTAAATGAGAGCATTAGCCAATGCATCCCACTGAGTAATACATTTAAAAGAGCAAGCAAAAGACCTGGATGGCTTAACTCCAATGTAAAAATGCATATAAAAGCAAAGGGGAAGGCCTTCAAAAAATACAAGGTTGAGGGATCATCATCAGCATTCAGACTTTATAAAGAATGCAACAAGAAATGTAAGGGTGCATTAAGGACGGCTATGATAGAACATGAAAGACACATAGCGGAGGAGAGCAAAAAAATGCCAAGAAATTCTTTAAGTATGTAAACAGTAAAAACGGGAGAACAGACCATATTGGCCCCATAAAGAATTAGGAAGGACATCTGGTTACAAAGGATGGGGAGATGGCGAAGGTATTGAATTTATTCTTCTCCTCAGTCTTCACGAGGGAATCGGGGGGCTTCAGTAACCAAAACTGCAGTGTTTATTCTCATGACACATCACAGGAAGCACCTCCATGGTTAACAGAGGACAGAATTAAAATTAGACTTGGGAAACTTAACATTAATAAATCATTGGGACCAGATGGCTTGCACCCGAGAGTACTTAGGGAACTCAGTCAAGTAATTGCCAGAACATTGGTCCTAATTTTTACTGACAGTCTCCTGACTGGAATGGTACCAGCTGAGTGGAGAAAAGCCAATGTAGCACCAATATTTAAAAAGGGCCCAAAATACATCCCTGGGAATTACAGACCAGTTAGCCTAACATCAATAGTATATAAACTCTTGGAGGGGATGATAAGGGACTATATACAAGATTTTAGTAATGAGAACGGTATCATTAGCAGTAATCAGCATGGATTCATGAAGAATCTTTCTTGCCAAACCAATCTATTAACCTTCTATGAGGAGGTGAGTTGCCATCTAGATAAAGGAAGACCCGTAGACATGGTGTATCTGGATTTCGCAAAAGCATTTGACACAGTTCCCCATAAACGTTTACTGTACAAAATAAGGTCCGTTGGCATGGACCATAGGGTGAGTACATGGATTGAAAACTGGCTACAAGGGCGAGTTCAGAGGGTGGTGATAAATGGGGAGTACTCGGAATGGTCAGGGGTGGGTAGTGGGGTCCCCCAGGGTTCTGTGCTGGGACCAATCCTGTTTAATTTGTTCATAAATGACCTGGAGGATGGGGTAAACAGTTCAATCTCTGTATTTGCGGACGATACTAAGCAAAGCAGGGCAATAACTTCTCCGCTGGATGTGGAAACCTTGCAAAAAGATCTAAACAAATTAATGGGGTGGGCAACTACATGGCAAATGAGGTTCAATGTAGAAAAATTTAAAATAATGCATCTGGGTGGCAAAAATATGAATGCAATCTATACATTGGGGGGAGAACCTGTGGGGGAATCTAGGATGGAAAAGGACCTGGGGGTCCTAGTAGATGATAGGCTCAGCAATGGCATGCAATGCCAAGCTGCTGCTAACAAAGCAAACAGAATAATGGCATGCATTAAAAAGGGGATTTATCCCGCTCTACAAGACTCCAGCCGCACCTAGAGTATGCTGTGCAGTTCTGGGCACCAGTCCTCTGGAAGGATGTCCTGGAAATGGAGCGAGTACAAAGAAGGGCAAAAAAGCTAATAAAGGGTCTGGAGGATATTAGTTATGAGGAAAGGTTGCGAGCACTGAACTTATTCTCTCTGGAGAAGGGACGCTTAAGAGGGGATATGATTTCAATATACAAATACCATACTGGTTACCCCACAATAGGGATAAAACTTTTTTGCGGAAGGGAGTTTAACAAGACTCGTGGCCACTCATTAAAATTACAAGAAAAGAGGTTTCACCTTAAACTATGTAGACGGTTCTTTACTGTAAGTGCGGCAAGGATGTGGAATTCCCTTCCACAGGTGGTGGTCTCAGCAGGGGGCATTGATAGTTTCAAGACCTCACCTACTATGTAACTATGTAATATAGTTCCATTTTTCTCTTTTTAAATTGTAATTTTGAGAACCTAATGTATTGTAGTAGTGGATCCAGTATTAAAAAAAAATATACTCTTTAAGCATCACACAGTACACACAGGTACCCTGCACTGTGCTCTAAGAATAAACCTCAAAAAGTGGGATTTTATAGGCAATTGAAAGAAGATAATGTATTTATAAAACATATATTTTTATTACAAATAGATTTAGATACAATTACAGATTGGAAATACAAAACATCACAACAAATGATGATATCACATTACATAAAGAATTTTTTTTTGGTATGAACATGATGTGGTAGGATCCATCTGCTTGCTGTTTATTCATCGGTGGATTACCATGAGATAAAGTAGGTGGGGATATCCAATGTGTTTCGAAAGATGCAGATATAAGCAAATCTTCTTCAGGGATTAATACCATACAATGTGATCATAGGTGCCATTCTCTTCATTCTATGTATTTCTTTAATATTCAGCATTTGTTGCTTTATTTCCTCTCCTTTTTTCTCTTTTTGTTTTCTTATTGACAATGTTATTTTGGTTTGGATGATTATGTTGAGTGAGGTTCTGGATAGGATTTCCCTTCCTCTCATCTTGTGTGTGGATTCTCCATCTTCAGTTTGATGGTTTAGAACAAGATGGTACGTCTTTGAGTTAATTTTCAATATATTTACTATATATAATGTTCTATCTTTGGACATATATAAATTAAGTTTGGCAAATTATATGTAAAAAATAACATGTAATAGCAGGGGCACTGCTGACTTGTGTACAAGAGACCTTTAATTCCATTGATTGCTAGTTTATCCTTTCTTTTAGTGCTTTTGGAAATCGGGTATTTTTCATCCTTTCCTGTGTTTATGTGCTGCATGTATAAGTTTTTTTTCTTCCTGGTTGTCTCCATCATGGCTACCACCCTGGTTTTCAGATGTTGTCATCCCAGAGACAGGATATGATGCGGCAACACGTGGCGTAGCTATGACGCAATCAAGTACGCCAATGCAATTTGCACAATTTTCCTGCGCATGCGCACTACATTAGGAATGCCAATAATGTATACTGGCGCCATTCCTTCCCCGCTTGTGCAGGGCATGGACTTCCACTATTGTCGAGCCATGCTACACACCCCAGGACGGCCAGCAGCACATTAGAACTTTGCAATAGAATACAGCTGATATTTGCACACTGAACTTACCTTCTAAATGCAAGATTGGAAAAGGGTTCATACAAGTAAGTTAATTTTTTTAATTCTGGTAGCTACTGGACTAGCCTTCTGGTGAATATCATGTAGGTTGACCCAGTATCCCATGGAATAAATACTAATTATCTACCGAGGGATTGTTCATCATTTTTTTGTTTTGTTCCTTTTATCCTCTCTATAGTGCATTTTTTTCACCTCCCTTTGGGGGTAGTGTGAAGCTGGTTGCTGATGGGTCCCTGCAGTTGGTGAAGAGTATCGATACATTGATATATGGTTCTCTTGTCACCTAAAGGAGTGCTCTTGCTAGAAAATGCAAACATTGTAAGTGTATATGAGTATGGATAATTGTTTACACATGCATGCATATTTTCAGATGTACTTCCATACACAGTCATGTACAATATTTTTTTTTTCAATTGAAACTGTTTTTTTCAGAAGTGGTATTAATCCCTGAAGAAGATTTGCTTATATTTGTATATTTCAAAATGCGTTGGCTATCCCCACCTACTTTATCTCATGGTAATCCACCGATGAAGAAACAGCAAGTAGACGGATATTACCACTTCATGTTCATACCAAATACAATTCTTTATGTAATGTGATATCTTCATTTGTTGTGATGTTTTGTATTTCCAATCTGGAATTTTATCCAAACCTATTTGTAATAAATATATATGTTTTATAAATACATTATCTTCTTTCAATTGCCTATAAAATCCCACTTTTTAAGGTTTATTCTTATAGTCCATTTCAGGGGATGATGGCAATTACATGTATGGCCATACGAGTCATTAATTCCCTGCACTGTACTCTTCCCTAACTGTCATGATATGATCACCCTGTCCTGAGACCCTCTTACACTGATTCCAGTGCCTGGGCTCCACTGCCTCATTCTCCATGACTGAGAACTCATCTATAATTGCCTGCCCTAGTTTGATCCCTGACACTAATCCCTGCAACAGCTGCAGTGCATATGTGTGACCCATTCCATTCTGGAATCTCCTCCCACTCACTGATCATTGCCACTAATGAGGGAGGAGACAGGGACATAATAATTATAGAACTATCTCCCCTCAGTAAGAAATACGTGTTTAAAGCCCTAGGTTAGGAAAGTGCTGGGTGGGTAGTTGAGCAGTCTATAAACTATTGATTAGATACTAGACATACTTGGGCAAAAGATTCCTTACGGGCCACAAAAAAAGGGTCCCACAGGCTGCCTATCGAGCAGTCTGGACATATATTAACTATTGAGATTTATTTGAACTCCTCCAGGACATTTATACACATGCATGCACACAGGTTGTTAAATGCTTAATTCAATATCTTTTACAATGAAATTTAAAATATTCAGACATTTCCTGTCATACAACAGAAATCCTAATACAGTGAGAAGAATTTGGTACCAACAACTCTTAAGATCAAAAATATTTTATTTTGTCATATCAGCTCATTATTAACAATATACTAATTATTTACTAATTGAATATTTTCTCTTTACTATACTGTAGTAATATATGGAACCATAAATGCGGCATATGAGCTCATTAGAACGAATTTAAAACCAAATAGCATTACTGTGCATAGTTAATGGAACAATGACCCACAAACAATACGATATTTGGTCAGAGCCCAGGAGTCATGTGAAACATACTTTACCACAACCTTGCCAGCACAGAAATAATGTCAGACATCCTTCTTGTTTTATTATATATTTTTTATTGTTTTATTTTTCATCAGCATTAAAGAAAGGAACATTGATTGTCATTTACAGAAAACATTCAAAAATCATGTGTGCTTTATAACGAATGCTAACAGTACAGTAAACTAATAATTTACATAACAAGAGACAAAATCTATTACATTCTAAATTAACCATGGGACACTTGCATCTTTAAAAAAAGATGCTCCATGAACAAATGGCTAGAAAAAAAAGACCCAGCAATTTTAGTTTTAATTAAATTAGACATTAGAGCTAAGCTATAAACAAAGAGATAAAATGAAACAAAGGTAATACATCACATTACTGTGCTGTCACCCATCTTAGGGAAACACAGGGCAGTAGAAAGAAATTCACTATATTACATTATGTTTTGAGAAAACAAAATAATAATTTTGACTGTACAGAACATACATACAGTTTTTTTTTCTTACAAAGTTTAGAGTGTAGTTTACTATACAAGTGTTGTCAGGAACTGGAGATTCTCTAACCATGTATCTTCAATCCTGAGATGCAAGAAATGTGGGTTGACTCTTTGTCCTTCATAAGTCATGTACTGGCTCATCTTGCAAAGTGTGTTGACTACAGCTAAAATGTAATAATGACTAGGAGCACTCTAATTGGCAGGGACCAAAAGTAGTGAATGTATATATAGTATCTCCCGGTATATATAAGAGCCTCCTTCCCATCACACCTACAGAAAAAATATTTATAAATAGAACACAATAAATAATACAACCAAGGGGCTCACTAAATAGAACATCAACCAATTAGATTTCAGTTTTCATCACAGAGAAGACAGAGCAATAATTTATAGCTAATGGTTATGATTTACCATTGGGGTCAAGTGTTTAACGGTAGGATCAATTGTGAAAATCACTTCAAAGTGAAAAAGAAACCCAAAAAACCTAACCATCATTTTTCATAGCATCAGGCATAGTGCAGTAAATGTTAATATACATTTAAGCAAGTTAATTAGGGTACAATTTTTAGACAAAATTAAGTCGGCTTTCTGTAGATATGCTAAAAGTATTTCCATGTCCCCCATATAAACTACTTTATATTTCAGAGAAAGCTAACACTGCTTAAAAATGAGTTGGGCAGGGTCTTTAATGCTGTCCAGGACACTGGGGTAGATCCCCTCCCACAGATATGGTGGTAGCAGGCTACACTAACCTTCCCAACCAAGCTACCTATGTCACCTGTCTTTGAGTTCTACACATATTGACACAGAAAATGTTTGAGAGAATTCATTAATGCGGTATTTCTGTGCCCCATTCTCCTTAGTGGATTCTCTTAAGGAAAATACTTTATTGAGAACTGGAGGATTCTAGCTAACTTATATGCCTACATTTGGCTAAAAACAATAAATATGCCTTGGTCTTTAAATGTACAGCTAGTAGTCTTGGCCATTTAAAACACCTAGGACATGGTCACATAAGATTAATCTTTTGACTTTTAACAAATAAAGCATTTTTAATTCCATGGCTGTTCATCCTGATCACTTCTCCAGTATATAGTGTATTGCTAGAAATAAATTGTCATGTACTTCAATTGTGTTTGTTTCTATATGGTGCAATAGAAATATTTTAACAGGATATGGCACCCACCATTTGCCTACAATATATTGTCAAATGTGTCATAGTTTTTTAAGTTAAAGGGCATTATAAGAAGTGCATTTATTATTTATATTTTACTGCATAACATGGTCAATAAATATTGCTTTCAAAGAGTTAAGAGCTGTTTCTTTTTACAAGGAAAGAATATGATATACAATGAATGGAATGGCAAGTTATAGGCCCTTATTAGCTGAGGCTATAGTCTTATTTGTCCAATTTATTCTAACTGCCTGATAAAAAAATGATAAATTAATAACCTTTCTTATGGTGTACTGGATGAAACTGAACAAAAATGCAGTAATAATAAAACTTCATATCATAAACTGTATCTTTTTAGAGGCGTTGCAGCATAAGGTCATTCAAGATTGGTGATAAAATATATTAAGATTGTGTTCACTGTTTGATTTTGACTTCTAAAGATGTTATCACTTATTATTTTGAAAAAAAATATTTTTCTAAGTGTAAAATTAAAATGACAATATGTGTGCAAATGTGTATATATATATATATATATATATATATATATATATATATATATATATATATATGTATTTCAAACTTCAAACAGTTTGCATTACCATACTTATCTACATCATCTTTATCACCACTGACAACACTGCAAAGCATCTTTAGTTTTGGTAAAAATCTAATATGGCTTTAGGGTACAGCTGTTTAAATATGCCGACCACCATTTCCTTGGGAAAAAACTCAGTGCAAATATTTTCAATTATTTCATGCACATAAATTAATATTATATAAGGTTCAACTCACTGACGCATTTGATCAATATTTAGTTTTACTTAGATATAGTAGTTTTTTATTGTTTAGCCACCCTTATTAGCTATTATACTTATGTAATAAAAAGATATAAAAGTTATACTTTCTAAAAATTTTAACAAATTCCATAAATAGTTTCCTCATGGTCAAAGACATAAAAACAATGCCATATTTGAGTAGCAAATTAGGATGGAGCTTGTTTTGTGATCAATAACCAATCCGAAGAAACTTTTCAATATATTAAATATAACGCAAATGGAAACATGATTTTGTCCTGGAAATGGCCCCCTGTCCTGAAATTTCCAGAAGCTCTAGTAAACTGCACCTGATACCTTCATCTATGCTAACCAGAGGCTACAGGGTCTGTGGAAACCGTGTAAATGAGTACTAAAAGTAACATTTTTTCAGCCTAGAGCAACCAGTCAGCTTATGGTTTTAAAAATTGAACATGGATTCTGATAGGTTGCTATGTGCAACATGTAATTCCCCTGTTAGCCCATATTCACACATCAACCCCTTTAAGACTATCAGGTTGATTTACTAAAAGCAAATGGGCTGTTCACTTTGTAAGGGAATTTTCTCTTTTCAAAGGAATTTTACCTTAGCTTAGCAAATGAGGCAAAGCTCTGTAGATTTATTTAATCCAATCATGTGCAAGCAGAAATACCGCATTGTTTATTTTCCTTGTATGTGATACGGTATTCTTTGCAAAGTGAATTTTCACAAAGTTCACTAAGCTAAAAGAAAATGGCCTCGCAAAATGAACAGTCTATTTGCCTTTAAGGAAATAAGCCATGGGGTTGATTTACTAAAGAATCTCTTTGCAAAATTAATTTTCACTTTGCCAGGTAATTTTTTTTCAGCTTCCTGAATATAGTAAAAATTCACTTTGAAAAGGAAACACAATCATGTGCAAGAAAAAACAAATATTTTTTGCTTGCACATGATTGACTAATGGAAGTCAGCTTAGCATCCCCTGATTCACTAAGCTAACAGAAAATTCCCTTGTAAAGTGAAAATTCACTTTAAACAGCCTATTTGCCATTGCTAGCACTGCAATACAGAAATGTGATAGCCAGGTTGTTATTTTAATTATGACATTGATAGATGTCTTTTTGGGTTATCTGTTCATAGCAACATTTGCTACAACAACATTACACTTCAGATTGGTTATGATGAAAATAAATCTTCCACTTTTTTGCTACAGATTTTATGCATAAAGACCATTATTGTGTTTGTGTATGATAAATCTAAAAAGTAATTTTAACATAGCAAGATGCTGTCATTATCTTTAGGATACATTGTGAATTTACATTCAGATATTACATTACATCTTAGTAAACAAAGGATTCAGCAATACCATGCAGGACAAAATAAAGTTAACTCAATATTGTTCTTCCTTTTCATTGACCAATTATTGCCCATGATGAATTCCAAATATTATTGCTGTAGTAAAAAATCTCTTTGGCGCTAATAGTCAAGAACCTGTTCATCAGTGGTCAATAAGCTGCTGAAGATGGTATGAAACTATATCTTACAAAAGTCCACAGTTTTTATTTCTCCTAAAGGACCACTAAACATAAATACCAAGCTTACTTTTGCTAGAGTAAGTTATATTAAGTGACGTAACATTGTTGGATAACTATGCAGATAATCAGGTCTTAATGTGTAACTAATGTGTCCTATCTGACAAAAACAGTGTCATCTTGGCTCCTGTTTATATATGCAGTTGCAATGGTGTTGCAAATGTGTCCAACTGTGACACCAACCATTAAAGGGCTATAAGGTTTGGTAGAGAGCTGACTTAAGCACACTGGCAACTGTGACAGTTATTACCAGAGCCATTCTTTTAATTCAATATATACTATGCATGTTCTGGCAGAATGTAAAAGAATCAATATTAGTATTTTTATTAGGAATTAATAACATTTATTGAACACTTTGAACTTGAACTTTATTTTAGGAAACAGATAAATTGGCAAGTTTGATATATTAAATATTTATTTTAAAATGTGGGATAGCAGAGAAAAACACTTTTTAACAGGGGCACTTTCTAGCCTTGTGCACTAATTCTGATAGAATATTGCTTAAAAGAGAAGTTTGGGGTGACTGAAAAAACATACATGCTCACTTCTATGCTGCAGCATCAGTGTGATGCTGCAGCTGTCCGCCACTGGCTCTAAGCCTGAGAACTTAGCAATCACATGACCACTGATTACTCTGTTCTTGGTCAGCTCTGAGCAGAGAGCGGTGATTGCCAGTCACTGCTCTCTGCTCTGCCCCTTCGAAGCTCACTGGAGCACCAGGCTGGAGAGGGGGCAGGCACAGCTGGCTTCAACTCTTAGCCTCACACTGAGAGCCAGAGCCAGCTGTCAGTCAGGCAGCTGGGTGGATCCTGTCAATATGGTCAGAATCCATCCAGAACTTGGAGAGGCTCTGTGATGCTAACTAGCTAACAAGGGGCTTTATCCTGCTTTCAGCTGATTCTAGGTCACAGGAGAGCACTTTTGTGACCCAGAAGAGAAGTTTTTGTTAAAAAACCTTGAGCCATGCTTCTCTTCATCTAAATTTGTGCTAACATAATATATGGAGAACACAAGCTATATAAAAATGGTAAAATCTTTATAGCATAGTTTCTTTATCATGCGTATTTATGAATGTTACCAGTAGTCCTTACAATTGCTGTTATTTAGATTTACTGGTCCTTTAACTCCAACAATAAAAGCAAGGCAGATTTAAATGTACAAATATTTTCATCAAAGGTCTTGCTATAAAGGTTTATGAAAAGGAAGCATTTCCAAACAACGATGACTAAAACACATCTGACTTTTTCAATTCATGGTAAATATCATGTATGATTTATACAGGTAGTAAAGTTAGAATTTCTTTTCAAAATATTTGAACCACATTTTGCATGGATAGTGTGCTGGTAGACGATAAACTTAGATTACATTTGGACAACCCTGATCAGAAATCTTTCATAGTAAAATAGAAAAATATTCACTCATGATAGTTATGTACGCTATACATTAATAAATACACTTTTGGGTCAATAAAATATGCTGGTGGGACCAACTCCGCTAACAAGAAAATTACTATCAAATTTGTGCTTTGAATAAATGCATATACTGTTCGTTACATAATGTTATTACCAAGCTTTACTTAAACAAAGCTAGTGGAAAAGGCACAGCCTTCTAGCTTTCCTGCCTGTAGCTTCTAAGTGGCAAATTGTTGGCATGCTCAAGAATCAGCACGTCCAACAGAGAGGAAAACAACTACAGGTGTACAAGCCTATAAAATGGCAAACAAGAGAAAACACACACATGTGATATTTGTGTATGCTCCCTCTGTGTTTTGAACTATCAATAGCAATTTTACATTAATGCAAAACATTCCAAAGATTAGTTATGTTGTTGAGTAATTAAAACAATCTTTTTTTTTTTTTTTTTTTTGCTCAAATCAATCAAAAATAAATCCCAGCAAAAGATTACTATGTTTGCTTGCTATATATCTCAGAATCACAAAAAGGTCTTTTTTCAGCCATAATGATAATTGTTGTCATTCGGGGAAATCTTACATGATACAAACAAGGTGACTGTCATTACTGAGCTCTCCTTCTTAAAATATTATTAGTCTGGCTGCCATGTTGATGTTCTTTCTTCAACTGTTTTAGGCCACATACTTAGAACATGCAGATCTGGGTTTCTGACTTGTTGCTGACTTTCCTGATCTGCACACTTGTTTTGATATAGTGTACTGCAGCCAGCAGGTCAGCATATCAGCTATTAGGGCCTATGTCAACTGGCTCTTTTCCCATACAAGTCTGTGGGAATTATTGATTTGATACTTGGCTAATAAAATCTAAAATAAAGAACAGTCTATTATTAGTTCTGTGATGATTTAAAGTTATATTTTTTATGGTAAGTATGCATACTTACCTTTAAAAGTACGTTGAGTTCGTAAGCTTATATTTTTATTGTGCATACTCTCTTTGGTCTAACACTGATACATGAAATCTTCAGATGCCACTGAAACTCTAACATTTTATGTTGAATTGCATACCAGATATAACAAATCTCATTGCACAGGGTTTAGTGTATTAGACTTCAGGGGGAGGGAGCTTACACCCAATAGCTACATTGTATGTGTTTAGTGTCAACCCCTTTGACATTGTTTCAATTTTTGCATTTGTAAAAACAAGCTAAATTCTTTGCTCTTACCACTCTCGAATAGTACATAGTTGACAATTGGATAAACAGTATCAATTGTAAGGGCAAGTTTGGGTTCTTTAGTTTGTAGGCCATTGTAATTCAGACATAAATGTACTGAGAAATGAAATACAAATGTAAAAGATTAAACAATATAGTGATTGAGGGGCCACTGTAAACCCCTGGAGGGTGGGAACTTAACCAATGTAAACATTTACTGAAATTATTTATTTTATCATGCCTTAAAGGTATTGCAGTTCTTACAAATCCAGAATGTGAATAAAACTGAATGAAACATATTCTAATATGCAATGTATTTAAATTATTGACACTTTATATATATATATATATATATATATATATATATTATATATATATATATATATATATATATATATATATATATATATATAAAAAACAAAAAACATTAAATTGCTTTTTATTCTCAGAAGAGGCTGACAAAATAATCCCCTTCTGATTTCTTAAGCTCACAGTCTAATCAAGACAGACCTAAGTGATTTTTACAAGGTTTTAAGGCAGACCAGCCTTTAAGGTATAGTCTGTTCTCTGTAGTCCCCCATCTGTCCTTGCCTGATTCGTAATCCTTTTGAAGGTTGATACTTCAGACAGGAAAAAAACAAACAGTAAAGCGGAGAAGAGAGCAAATTAATTCTACTGAGGCCCAAAATATGCTTATGAATCTGACCTTAGCATGGGTTCTTTGAAACAAAAGAGCTATTTTGTTATTCATTCATTTAATTTAAACTAAGGAGCAGTGGATATTCTTTACACAAAAATTACAAAATACAGCATTCCATATCCACAATTAAAAAGTTGGTACTGTGCATTTACAATTATTGCTGCTGTGTTTTAACCATCTTAAAGCACAATTACAAGCCATTAAGTTCAAACAGTGCAAACTATATATACATGACACCAACCACTCTCCACCATTTTGTATGGCTTTATACATTCTTTAGGTGCATGCAGTGAGTGTAATGTAGGTGTTCCCTCCCATAATTGTATTTTTACTTCTAAAAAATGATTACTTATCTCCTTGTTAAATAAGGCATGTTTTCTCTTCTTGTTCTAGTTGAAGCAAACATGCCTTGAAATTTGAAGTTCTTTAATAAGTGGTCCAGTATTTCTTATTATTTCAAGCCTTGAGAGTATAGGTAAAGTTATGTCTACACAAAACTGAAAGATGCCTGTGGTTTAAATCACCAGCACCAGTTATATCTCTTGGGGAATCTGCCTTTCTGTTCTTTGCACACAAGTTCCCATATATTTCCACCTGCTATGGCTTTTATGAAGGGGCCATATTATCTCCATTTATTTTACACAGTAATGGGAAAATCTTTCCACTGCAGAGATATCTGAAACAGCATGTGATTCACTGACATCCATAGAAAATCGAAATATTAGTTTTGGCAGATGTAATCTTTCATCTCCAAAGTATACCTGTCAGCATTCATGGATCAAATCTACCCAGGCCTCAAATCAATGCAATGCCATAAAAGTAATGCATGGGTTAGTCCACCCAAAAGTGATATTTTTGTTTTAAGTGGAGATTAATGATCCAATTCAGCCCTGTGTTAATGTTTTGAATACGACAATAGTGGGATTTTGGGTGTTCTTGCCTACATTTGTGTGCTTTGTGAACTTCTGTTGCAACCTCCATAATATAAAATAAATTTAAAACTCCCACAGGAAGATTTAAATCTTTTCATAATGGCCACAGCACGTGCTTAGAAAGAGAAATGTAAGCACTAAAGTTGTATTAATTTTATTAATAGGATTATAAGGAGATATCAGTAGCTATTAATTTTTACCAGAAATATCTGTTTTGAGTGGAATGATCTTTTAGGTGTTCACATGTTAAGCAGGCATCATGCTTTTCTAGAAAGTTGAATGGTCCCAAAATGTTTAACTTTTGGCAAGTAAATGCTGTGACAAGCATAACCAAAGTAATATACATTAAAACACCCTGAATTGTTATTTTTGGTGAACAGGTTGTCTTTTAGTATAGAATACACACAATTAAAACCTGTTAGCGAGTGAAAAAGTAATCATATTTCTTAAATAATTTGAGTAGTATATCAATGTACTTCAGATGTATTTGTTAAATGACAGCTTTTACATAAAACTCTGCTCTGATTATGGTACTTAGTGCGATTTGTATTTGGGAAAGTTTTTAGTCCAACTAAAATTACATGTTTCAAAAACAACACTCATTAAAAAAATATATATATTTTAGAAAAGAGATTTTCTTTATTAATAATAAGTGAGCAATGGTATTTAAAAATAACTCTCATCTTATTGTGGTTATAAGCAATTAATTAGTAATCGAAAGAGAAATTCTGGCATTAACCTTACATTGTGTGAACTACCTTGTACTACAGCACAGATACATGCAAGCAAACACTTCTTGTATTTTTACTAGCATGGAGAACTTTGAATAGCTGCATACTGTATCGTTTAAAGAGACATTCCTGTTTTCAACTTTTGGGTAGGCTGGGGTCTGGAGTTCATACCTGAAAGTAATTTAGACCAATACTTTATACTTAGTGCTATCAGTTTTATTTAAAACACTGGCAAGAGTACTAATATAAGTCAATGTTTAACCTACAAATAAATATAAGATGCAGTTTGTTTTAAAGGAAGAGTAGAATTGTTCTGATATACTATGCTAAACTCTTGACCATGTTAAAAGGGAATACATACCATTTTAAAGTTTTCCTAGAAGTAAAGGTGACTGCATTCTGTTTTACATAAATATTCTTATCAGTGGGGTTACTAAAACTGGAGAGTGCAAAATTTGATGCAGCTCTGCATAGAAACCAGCTTCCAGGTTTTCTTGTCAAAGCTTAATCAACAAACTGATGTTAGAAGCTGATTGGCTACCATACACAGCTGCACCAGATTCTGCACTCTCCAGTTTTAGTAAATCAACCCCAGTTGGTGTGAATGTAAGTGCCTTGTTTCTCAATTCTTTTTTTTTATTATCTATACGGGGAACACCGTATGTGTTCCATATGCAGGCTGTGCTTCCTGCCTGGTTGTCCTGCAGAAAAATTGCCCTTTGATTTTTCTTTCTCTTAAGCTGGGCATACACTATATGATTTGATTGTACAATCTTCTCCTACCAACAATTATGTAGTGCAAGGACCTGCACAGTTGGGTACAAATTCAATGGATTGTTATATGAGTTCTATTATTGCATAGTTTTGGTGAATCTAAAAAGAATTGTACAGAGATTGTTTAATCAGATTGTAATGTATAATAGCCCTGAGTGTAAAGCCCTGTACAAATGAGCCGAATATCAGGAGAAAAAAACTGCCCGACATTCGGCCCGCGTGTATGTCGGACGTGTATGCTGAAAAACCAGTAGCTGACCGACTCCCAATCAGCACTCTCAGCCAATGGCAGAGAGCACTTATCAGAGTATTCTGGAGGGGGGACCGTCCCCCTGTTGAAACACAACAGCTCAGTGGGGGAGATTGCTGAACTAACCTTGCATGATTAGTACAGTGGCTCTGACTGGAGCTGTCAGTTTTTTTCCGTAGTGTGTACCCGGCTTTAAACTATCAATTTGGTCAGGCAGACTGAAAACAATAGACTGACTATAAGGGCTAATTCAGTTTATCTGAGCAGCTCCTTAGGATATTGTCCTTGATGTATGCATTGCCACTACAAATAATTTGGAGGAGAAATCACAAAGTCACAAATGTAATTATTTAAATGTTTCCTTCAACTGCCAGTCCATTATCAGAGCAATCCTGGCATTTACAAGAATCAATTGTCTTTCTTTGGCTGAGAAGGAAGCATAGACATGCCTAGCACTCGGGGATGGCCATATCATTTATCAAAATGAATATGTTATCTCGATGTGCCATACTGGTGGAACTCCAAGTTAAATATTTAAAAGGTTACTAATGCTACCCAGCACACACTTCAACTATGCTAAAAAACAGAAAGAAATCTGAGATTTCTGTAATTCCATGTGGCTAGAATTTAGGGAGGATAAATGGGTGTGTACTTCATTCCAATTTCTCTGCCTTCTGTATCACCAACCGCATTTAAACGCTCAAATTATCACAAAGGTTTTATGCCACCTAGGAGGAAAGTGGCAAAAGGTAAGTAGTTCAAATGATTATAATAAGGCCTACAGCTTTTTGGAGATTATGATTATTTAATATATTAAGTCTGTGCAGCTTGTATGATTTTCAAGGCTTCATTCTTTTAATTCAAAATGGAGTGCACTTTTACATTTTTCACTTATTTTGAAAGTTAAAATTCCAGTTAATTAGGATCACGCATACCTCCACACAGTTAAAAACAACAACAACAGCTGTATTCTGCCACTGTTTATAGTCTAGTAAATACTACTGTCTATTTGAGGGGTTGTTGTATGATTCTGAATTTTAATGCACAACTTCTGAAATATCATGCTTGATACCTGCATGCTTGCCCCACATGCTGAACATTAATACCTGCAGATATAAATTATTGCTGGAAAAAGATTGTCAATCTGTTTAGTGCTTCTAGAACGGGGTAAATTCTTATTTTTTTTCAAAAGGGAAGATCAGGTTTTTATCAGCCTAGGATTTCATAGTCAACAAAATCTGCTTTTCGTTTCTTAACTATTGTTTTTGACATACATACTGTAAGGAAGACTATGTATGTCTTCCAATTAGTTATTATTGTCCCTGAGAGATATACAGTGCAACTTCTGCATTAAACAGTGATTGTCATTTGTTCTACAATGAGAGATTAAATAAAGGGAACACATAGCAGGTACCTTAATTGTTACTTTTGCTTATTATCCAGTGCCAGAAATTTCACAACAGCAGTGTGTGGTATATGAATGGCCACAGCAGACAACTTGAAAGTCAATTACCCAATCTGGAATTTTCTATAGATAATTCTGGCAACTTGATTTACTGCCTATGTATGGTTGAAAGATATACATAGTGTGCCAAGAGTTAACAAGTTCATTTGATCCTCCAATTGCTCAATCATCCTGCAATGTGTATTGTTGACAGCCATTATTAGCCATACAGAATAAATTCAATAAATGTGCCTCCACATTCATGTAGTATGCACCAGTTATACAACATACAGTAAATATGTGAATAACACTCTAGAAAGATTATTTAATTTTATGGAAGATTATGTGTCTTTAGAAATGTTGCTGCCAAAAATGTGCCTTTTTTTCAGGAATATAATTAAAGAAATGCACACATTTATAAATAGGTTTGTTCCATGCTGAATACAGTTAATAAAAAAAAAACAACCTATTTTATTTGTTTAAGGTTTACTTTTAGTGTTGCACGCTTAGGTGGACTGTTACATATTATAGTTAAAAAAGTTCTTTAAATATTCTCTGTGCCAGGTGTAAAGTAAAAGCACATAAGACGTGTACAGTTTATTGACTAAAGGGGCTATGCTTGTTTTCACAACAGGATAATGGATGCATGCCACTAAATACATCCTCAAAGACCCTAATACTCTCTGAATATATATAGCACCATATCCTAGAGATCTGCTGAATTGCTTGCTTTAATTGGCTACTCTTCTATTACCCTGGTGTTCTAGCAATCGCCAACGTAATCTTCCATTAACACAGAATATGACCCTTGGAATTAATTCTTTGAACAAAAGGCTCACAGAAGTGACATTGACAATAAAAAAGATTAGACTCTTCTAGTAAATGAATGAATACGGTAAATTTGTCCATAGACAGCTGCTATCTAATTACTTGCATGGGATTGTCAAAATGAACAGGAAACACCAATTTTGAGATAGAAGTTTTGATAGGAAAAAAAAAAGCACAACCTTCCTGGAGTTTGCATATTCTCCCTGTGCGTGGGTTTCCTTCAGATACAGCAGTTTCCTCCCACACTCCAAAGACATGCTGGTAGGTTATTTGGCTCCTGTCTAAATTGGTACTACTATTTGTGTGTATGAATGTGAGTTAGAGACCTTAGATTGTAAGCTCTTTGTGAGCAGGAACTGATATGAATATACAATGTATATGAAAAGCGCTGCATAAATTGGCAGCGCTACATAAGTACCTGTAATAAAAAATATATATATAAACTACATGTTACATTAAACTCTATGCACATGGGCTTTTAAGCCTGTCAAAAAAAATGGTTCATTAGCAAATGCCTGTCAAAAAAACGGTTCATTAGCAAATACTTTCAGCCCTGGTTCACATTGATGCTACTTTGAAATTGCGCTACTTCACTTGAAGTAGCGCAATTTCAAAGTAGCAAGGTCAGCGCGATTTAACCACTTGCCGACCGGCTCCTGAACATATACGTCGGCACTTTAAAGATGGCTGCCACAACTGAGGTATCCATCTCTTCAGGAGCCGGTCGTGTTTACGATAATGGTGGTTTCTGCGGCAGATTCGCGGCGAGATCACCGTTATCGGCGGTGGGAGAGGTGCCACCACTCTTCCGCGCCCTCCGCCGCTTACCGGAGCCGTCGGCAGTGGAGGAGGTGATTGGGACCTGTCTGTGGCCGGGTATGGAGACAAGTGAGGGGAATATGGCCCCTCTCCATACCATAGCAGGGCGGAAGCGACGTCTTAACCTCACTTCTGCCCATACGTCTTAAAGGGCCGTTTTTTCAAAGTCATATTTTCAAATGACAATTTTTTTTTAATTTTTATTGCATTTAAGTCCATATATAAGATCTGAGGACTTTTTGACCCCAGATCTCATATTTAAAGGGACCTGTCATGCTTTTTTCTATTACAAGGGATGTTTATAAAAGTGACCCAATTTTTTTTTTAAAAAGTTAAAAATAAATAAAATCAAGTAAAATAAATAAGAAAAAACCCTTTTTTTAAAGCACCCCGCCCAGATGAGCTCGCGCGCAGAAGCTAACGCATGTGTGAGTAGCACCCACATATAAAAACAGTGGTCAAACCACACATGTGAGGTATCACCGCAATCGTTAGAGCAAGAGCAATAATTATAGCCCTGACCTCCTCTGTAACTCAAAACATGCAACCTGTAGAATTTTTTAAACGTTGCCTATGGAGATTTTTAAGGGTAAAATTTGATGCCATTCCACGAGCGGAAGCGTGACATGTTGGTTATCAATTTACTTGGCGTAACATTATCTTTCACGATATAAAAAAAATTGGGTTAACTTTACTGTTGTCTTATTTTCTTATTCAAATAAGTAAATTTTTTGAAACAAAAGTGTAAGACCGCTGCGCAAATACAGTGTGAAAAAAAGTATTGCAACGACCGCCATTTTATTCTATAGGGTATTAGAAAAAAAAATATACAATGTTTGGGGGTTCTAAGTAATTTTCTAGCAAAAAAACATGTTTTAAACTTGTAAACACCAAAATCTCAAAACGAGGCTAGTCCTTAAGTGGTTAATGTGCTACTTGATAGACATCTGTGTGTCTTCATGCCAGTCGCACCTGAAATCGGCAAAAGTAGTGCAGGAACTACCTTTGCAAATCGGTGTCGCACTGATTGGAACAGTGCCATTGACTCCAATAGGCTGTGACTTGTCATGCGATTTGATCTCTCAAATCGCATGACAAATTGCTGCAATGTGAACCAAGGCTCAAGGATAAAACTCTAGAGTGCAAAATTTATATGAATATATGTTTTCCAATTACCTGGTCTAGCACCAACTAATGCCTTGCTCAAATGCCAGTAAGTTGGCAAATCTAAGTCACTGGGCACATGGGTTGGAGCCTTTTAAAGCCGGGGGGGGGGGTTCTACATCATTATACAAGTATACAAGCAGAAAATATATTTTTTCTAAATGTGTCAGTTTTTAACTCACTAGATTGTAAACTGCTAGCAATGAATGTGACTTAATCATATTTGTAGTATTTGGTCATTTCTTAGAAGGGCCTTGGTGTTTAAAGGGCAAGATTTATGTGAATCTGCATTTGAAATTTTAGGATGCTGAGAATTATGACTGTGTTGCTTTCTCAGATGGCCAGTGCTTTGGGTACGGAGTATTCATATGCTGCTATTAGCCCCACCCCAACTCCATCTTCTGTCCCATCCCCTTTCTCAGGCCCACTGATTCTCCAAGGCAGGTATGGCTATCCTAGTTCCCAGTTATAACCATCAGTGTAGAGACTGAGTGCAATTGTTCTGTTTTCTGTTTCTAACAATGAGCAGTTTATCTGAAGTACAAAGATATATATATACTTTAAACCATTCAATAAAAAATATATTTTTCTTTGTTCCTTTGTAGATAAACCCTGCTATTTTTAAAGGTTACAGGAATAGGTGTACATTTTACAACCATGGCTTTCGTTTTAAAAAATGCGTAAGAAATTTTGTCTTGCTACAACCTTACATTACACACCCTGCATGCGTTATACTCTACTAACCCAAAGTGGTGTATTCCCATTTGGAAGGTGTACAATACATTAGCAACAAATATTGTTTAAACAATGGCTTCGCTAAATGAAACTTGATTGCCCAAACATAAATACATAAATTTAAGGAAGGGTAAACACAACATTATCAATGAAAGACAGAAAGAAAAGTAGAAGAATTTGTTGTATAGTATATGATTACACCACAGCAAAGGTGCATTTTGTGATGTGTGAGTGTATATATATATATATATATATATATATATATATATATATATATATATATATATATATATACAAGCACACCAACTTTTATCTACACATGCATCTATAACATAGAAATAAGTCAAATTTAAATTAGATTGGAAATAATCCAGAAAGACGAGTAATACTATAGAAGTATATACTCTTGTTGATATCTACAATAAAATTCTATAAATTGTTGTCTCTCAAATTATATATAAAAAAGTAAATACACCCAGTGTTCTATATATTAAGATAGATGCTTCAGCTACCGGAGGAGTTTGCAATACTTTATTTATTTATTTTTTGCACAGTTCCCCCCCGGAAACTAAAGTGTTAAATGATCAGTTCCAACGGAATTTCAAATAGTTAATAAAGAAGAGAATGAGAGAGCCTCACTCAGAGGTGCGTATTTACATTCTTCAAACTGTAGCGGTGAAAAATAATTCTAGTAAGTGCAGGACATTCCTAGTGCTGCTGTAGTGATGTTTTTTTGTGGTTTTTGTAAGTCCTTTGAGCACATTTCTTTTGTCTTAGTAGTGATGCATTCCATAGCTAAGTGAAAGATCCAGCTGTCTTCACTTGCAGCCAGTGCTTGAGTCAGGGTTAAAAAGCTCCTTGTACAAAGGAGGGAACAATGTATTCACTATCTCGGGATGAGATTGCTTAAATACCTGCAGCTTCTCCCCATGTAAGTTGCAAAGTGCAGTTATGTTTGGTATCTTGGCTATTAACTGTGAAGAAAGAAAAAGAGAGATTAAATAACATAAGCAGAATGCTCAATTTCAAGGTTAGTTTTCTTATTTATTTATTTTTTATTATTTCTTTATTCATTTGCAATAAATCAAAATACAAAACAATAAAAATATTATTCCTAATATTTTTCCTTTGCAATTACAATTACTCAAACACCCCACCTCCTCTCCCTGTCCCTACCCCCTCTCTTTTCTTTTTAATTCTGTACCTTCTCCCTATTCTCCCCATCTCCCAATCTCCTATATTCCTGCCATTCCAGCCTATCTCCTTGTTTTCTTAAACTCTGTCCAGCTTTTCCACATATTTATAATTTTTTCCCCACCATATCGTAAATATTCCATACTATATGTATTTTCCACTCTTTTAATCAAACCTCCTATTGTAGGGCTTTCACTTTCTTGCCAAAATCTTACATTTGGCTGCATTCATCAAATGTGGTATCACTATGTTCTTATATTGTTTTATTGGGCTTTTTAACCTCTCTCCAATATTTTTTAATTTCTGGGCAATCCTACCATATATGGGTCATAGTTCCTACTATTCTACATCCTCGCCAACAATATGTGGACAATGTGAATTAAATCCCAAATTCTTAGTACTTTTATGGGGCGCACACACGGGCGGACTTTCCGACTGGACTGGTCCGACGGACTTTCCGACGGACTTTCCGACGGACTTCTGACAGACTTCCGACTGACTTTTTTTGCGAATGGACTTGCCTACACATGACCGCACTACGGACGGACTTGCCTACACACGACTGGACTTTCCGGCAGACTATGTCCGCCGGTCTTCCCGACGGACTTTCCGAATGAACGGACTTGCCCACACACGAACAAGTCCGTTCATTTTGAACGTGACTCAGGTACGACGGGACTAGAAAAGGAAGTCAATCTCGCCACTTTTATCGGTGAGATTGACACCTTGTGAGCCCCATCGCGGGGCATACCAGGCCCTTAGGTCTGGTATGGATTTTAAGGGGAACACCCTACGCCGAAAAAATGGCGTGGGGGTCCCCCCCAAAATCCATGCCAGACTCTTATCTGAGCACGCAGCCCGGCCGGTCAGGAAGGGGGGTGGGGATGAGCGAGCGCCCCCCCTCCTGAACCGTACCAGGCCACATGCCCTCAACGGGGGGTGGGTGATTTGGGGGATGGGGGTGCCCTGCGGCCCCCCCACCCCAAAGCACCTTGTCCCCATGTTGATGAGGACAAGGGCCCCTTCCTGACAACCCTGGCCTTTGGTTGTTGGGGTCTGCGGGCGGAGGGCTTATTGGAATCCGGGAGCCCCCTTTAATAAGGGGGCCCCCCCAAGATCCCAGCCCCCTACCCTATGTGAATGAGTATGGGGTACATCATACCCCTACACATTCACCTAGGGAAAAAGTGTCAATAAAAAAACACACTACACAGGCTTTTGAAGTAATTTATTAGACAGCTCCGGGGGTCTTCTTCCAACTTCGCCGCTCTCTTCGGCCTCTTCTCCTGGTGTCCGGTTCTTCTCCCACTCTCCGGCCTCTTCTCCTGGTGTTTGACTGGGAGAGAGCGTCATGTCAACATCGGAAGAAGAGAAGAGGAAGAAGACGATGCAGAAGTCCGGGCCACCGCTAGCAAAAGAGCGGCAGAAGATAGCGGAGGAGCCGGCAGAGGAACCGGTCACCAGGAGAATGGACCCCATACTCATTAACATAGGGTGGGGGGCTGGGATCTGGGGGCTCCCTTATTAAAGGGGGCTCCCGGATTCCGATAAGCCCTCTGCCAGCAGACCCCGACAACCAATGGCCAGGGTTGTCGGGAAGGGGCCCTTGTCCTCATTAACATGGGGACAAGGTGCTTTGGGGTGGGGGGGCGCAGGGCGCTCCCCTCCCCAAAGCACCCACCCCCCCATGTTGAGGGCATGCGGCCTGGTACAGTTTAGGAGGGGGGCGCTCGCTCGTCCCCACCCCCTTTCCTGACCGGCTGGGCTGCGTGCTCGGATAGGGGTCTGGTATGGAATTTGGGGGGACCCCATGCCATTTTTTCAGCGTAGGGGGTTCCCCTTAAAATCCATACAGACCTAAGGGACATCGTCGCCTCCCCCTCACGCTTGCCGAAAATTTGTTTTTCCTATTGCAGTGAGCGCGAGATGTAGTACCCTGCCCTTGCGTCATATCTGGTCCGTCAGACCAGCATACAGACGAACGGGCTTTCCATTAGGAACTAAGTCCGGCGGGGTTATGACGTAAAGATTTGAAGCAGGATTCAAATCTAAAGTCCGTCGGATTTCCGACCGAAACGGTCCGTCGGAAGTCCGATGCAGCCCACACACAATCGGACTGTCTGCCGGATTCGGTCTGTCAGACCAGTCTGCTCGGAAAGTCCGCCCATGTGTACACGACATTAGTGTCACTACATGTGCATTTGTGTCTAACATTCTATATTGTGGTGGTAGCCATATGATTTTACCCAGCGGTGCATTACTAATTGTGTTCTCTATTTTCACCCATCTTTTTTCACTTGTCCACTCAATTAATCGTATTAATAAAACTGCGTTGTAATATTTTTTAAAATCTGGTACTGTTAACTCTCCTTGCCATTTGTCTTTGCTTAATACCAAGAACTGTATTCTCGGTTTCTTATTCTGCCATATAAACTTTAGTATTATTGTTTTTAGAGTCATAAATTATGTATATAGGGAGATCGGCAGCAATTAATATATTCATGATTTTGGGTAATATTACCATCTTTACAATATTTATTCCTCTTATCCAAGAGAGAGGCCTGGTTATTTTTTTCATTTACATTTTTATTTTATTTAATAGAGGGATATAATTTGGTCGATTTTTCCTAGGATGGTGTTAGTTTTATTCCTAGGTATTTTAATTTTATTTTCCTCCGTGTAAATGGGAATTCCCGTTGTAAGGCCTGTTCTTCGTGTTTACTCAGATTTATATTCAAAATCTCAGATTTTGAGGGATTGATTTTTAAATTTGATAGTTCTCTGTAATATTTCAATAATTTCATTAAACTTGGTAGTGTTATCCTGGGATTTGAGATGTAGAACAAAAGATCATCCGCGTATGCCACTATTTTGTGCTCCTTATCTCCAATCTTTATACCTCCTATGTCCAAACTATCTCAAATGGCCAGGAGGGGTCTAGCAACAGTACAAATAGCAGGGGTGAGAGGGGACACTCCTGCCTTGTTCCATAAAACATTTCAAAGGGTAGAGATGAGGTCACGTTAATCTTTACTTTACTGTTGCTGTAGGGTGGTTATATAATGTTTTAATCAATTGGACCATCCTTTGGTCCTATTCCCATTGCTTCTAGTGTGTTCATCATAAATCCCCAGTCTACCCTGTCAGCAGTTTTTTCAGCATCCATTGACAGGAATAGAACTGGGGATTTTCCTCTGCTAATTTTATGCAGCAGGAGTACTGTTCTCACCCCATTATCCCTTCTCTCTCTTCCAGGTAAAACCCGACCTGGTCTACATGTAATTTCAAGGTTTGTTGCACATTTAAAGGTAAAGTCCAGTAAACAACCTTTTATTAGAGATATAATGTTAGGTTCAGTTGGGTATTTCCCTTTAGAAAATACTGATTTCACCTTATTTCATCCTTTTTTGCATCTCAGTGCTGCAAATCTCTTAAAGCCTCTTTGCAGCCACTTCATGTCTACATGCATGCACACCAGTAGCATCTTCATGTCATTGCTCAGGACTAGCTTACTGATGATAACTAGGAAAGAATATGATGGTGCAGTGGGAACGTATAGTCTTTACTGGAGGTGCATCTGACATGATGACAACATATTTAATTAACTCAGAGATAAGGACATAGCGCTGAAGTAAAAAAATATTATAATATGACTTTTACATTTAAATTAACATGTTAAAGATTTTAGATATTTTGTTTACATCTATTCTAATGTCATGTTCCTGTTGAAAATAGCACTGTTCTATGCACTTGCATAGTTATGGTGTTCTACATTTCTACAGTTACCTCTGCCTGTAGGTGATGAAAATCCATTTAAGGCCTCATGCACATGGGGCATCTAAAAAAGCCCCCTTTAAACGCCAGCATTGCTGGCAGGAAAAATGAGACCTATAAACGGGCTAAAAGCCACATATTGCATGTAAATTTATACAAATAGAGCATTTCAGCATAAATGCATTCTACTGACCAGAATGTTCCTCTGGCCATTGGAATGCATTTAGACGCATCCGTTTTACACACATCGTTTCAGCTCATTTAGACGTGTTGAGGTGAGGGTTTTTTCTGTTGAAACTCTCCTCTCAAGAATACCCCTTTCATGATTTTTTTTTCTGCCTGTAAACACTCCTATTCTAATATGCCTACATGAACACATAAGGGAAGATTTACTAAAACTGGTGCACTCAGAATCTGGTGTAGATGTGCATAATAATCAAACAGCTTCCAGGTTTTATTGTCCAAGCTGAAGTTAGAAGCTGAGTGGCTACCATGTACAGCTGCACCAGATTCTGAGTGCACCAGTTTTAGTAATCTCCCATAGAGTTGCTGTTACAGGTTTAAAAAAAAAAAAAAAAAAAAAAAAAAAGCTCAATGCCTGTTTAAAAGGCATTTTTAACGCTCCATGTGCACGAGGCCTTAGTCAGTTTGCAGTCTCCAAATAATAAAAGAGAGGGAGCTGTTTGGAAATGGTATCTATACGTGCTTAACATATTAATCACTTAGGGACCGGATAGAACTTCCCCCTCAATGACCAGACCATTTTTTGCAATACGGCACTGTATCGCTTTAACTGACAATTGCGTGGTCGTGTGACGCTGTACCCAAACAAAATTGACGTCCTTTTTTTTCACACAAATAGAGCTTTCTTTTGGTGGTATTTGATGACCTCCGAGTTTTGTTTTTTTGTGCATTAAACAAAAAAAGAGCAACAATTTTGAAAACAAAAAAATATTTGATACTTTTTGCTATAATAAATATCCCCAAAAAATGTAAACAAAGAAATTTCTTCATCAGTTTAAGCCGATATATATTCTTCTACATATCTTTGGTAAAAAAAAACGCAATAAGCGTATATTGATTGGTTTGCGCAAAAGTTATAGCGTCTACAAAATAGGGAATAGATTTATGGCATTTTTATTGCATTTTTATTGTTTATTTTCTTTTTACTAGTAATGGCGGCAATCTGCGATTTTTAGCAGGACTGCGACCATGCGGCGGACAGATTGGACACTTTTTTACACATTTTTGGGACTATTGACATTTATACAGCAATCAGTGCTATAAAAATGCACTGATTACTGTGTAAATGTCACTTCTAGGGAAGGGGTTGACACTAAGGGGCGATCAAGGGGTTAAATGTGTTTTCTCATGAGTGTTTCTAACTGTATGGGGATGGGACTGACTAGAGGAGGAGACATATTGCTGTTCCTGAATAGCAGGAACAGACAAGCTATCTCTCCTTTTCTGACAGAATGGGGATGTGTGTGTTTACACACTCTCCTGCTGGCTGACATTGCGGCCGCCGGTCACGTGCATTGGGTCCCCCACCATGCAGCGGGCGCGCACGCGCCTGCTAGAGCTGTTAAAAGGGCCGATGTACAGCTACAGCGATTCGCGGCAACGAGGCAACCTGCCGCAGTATAATAACAGCGGCTGTTCGGCAAGTGGTTAAAGGAGTATGTAAACTCAAAATTTAAAAAATGGAGCCTTTTGTATACCTTCTATTCCTAATTGTGTCTTATTGTTCACTATTTGACATGGTGATTCTGGAAGAGGTAGCTTTCTCCAGAGCCTCCTGCCATAGGGTGTTAATGCCTTTTTACAGGGTGTTAATGCAGATGCAGCATGTCACCCTATAAAACATATTCCTGCTTAGAGCCACAAGCTGCGTGCTTGCACGTTCAGTTTAAATCCTTGCATAGAGAGCTGCCTATTCATCTGTCCTCTTATACTGCAACTAAAATTAAAAATGGTGTCTTTGCTTGAGGGTTTGAATCCACCATCTACAATTCAAACTTAAAGATGAATGATATTTACACACTTAACTCGGTTCAATAGTTTTCCCATAAGTGTGTTTAGTCGGTTGTGTTTTAGACATTTATATATAGGCAAGTACCTGAGGTCTAGCATACAGATCCAGACCCATAATATAGTGCATATAAATTTTCCACAAACATTAAAAGCAATTTACAATACAGCTGTCATGTAATATATTCTAACTTCTTTACTATTGTTCAGATACAGGTATGGGTTTTAGCTTCAAGATAAAACAGGCTTAATCAATAAGGCCAAACAAAAAGCCATGGGAATTTGAAAAGTACATTAGCAACTAGTCAGTTTACTATAGTCAGATCAATCTAGAGATGACTTCTGATTTTTTGTTATGAGTTACGGTGTTTCTCACATTATCACTGCTCTTTGCACAGATTGTGTAGACAACTCTGCCAGGAAGAGAGGGCTCCTCTGAGGCACAGAATCTTAAAGTAAAGGAGGTTTGGGTTCTGATGCATATCACTGCCAGGTCACAACCTCAGAACTGCCAACAACAAAGTACTAAGTTGAAATGCAAGAGTGTAGTCCATAAACAAGCTATGTCCAGGACAAGGGGTGTTTAGGCAAAACTACAAGGCAGACATTGACCAGTGCAGAAAGTGTCAAAGGAGAGGCATAACAAAAGTAAAGGTCCTTTCACAAGGCCGACATATAAACTACAATAAGCAAAACACAATTAAGAGGTGCTAGAATTTCAGTTCTTATTCCAATAGGTCAAATGCAAGAAGATCTTCGAACGAGCTTAATGGCTCTGGTAAGGCAGCTCTTAAACACGCAGGCCTCCATCAATGGGTACCCAGAAGCAGCTCAATGTATAGACCTACAAAATAGATTTAACTGCCACTGACTACCGTTATAATTTCAATGCGGAAAAGCATGAAACCAAGGAGATTTTGCACCATATCAAATATATATCCATTTCGTTATAGTTTCCTTTGAGTAGGAATAAGGGGAGTAGAAATAAGATCTGGAGAGTACAAAGTATCAGCTTACGCTGACGATTTGTTATTTTTCCTTTCAAAACCCCAAGAATCCATTAAAGAAGTGATGCAGGAGGTGACAAAACAAATACCCTTTATTTCTGGAATAGGAAATCTTTGTTTTATTTGGGAGTACATATATCTGCGGATGTAAAACTACTATATAAACAAAATTATAGTCCCTTACTTGCCAAAATAACAGAGGATTTGCATAGCTGGAAAGGAGATATGTTAACAATGTTTGGGAGGATCAACACCCTTAAAATGAACAAAATACCTAGATTATTATACAGTATATACTGTACACAGTACCCATACCACTCCCCCAAGTATTTTTTAAAAAGGTACGTAAAGAATTCCTATCCTTCATATGGAAGAATGGAAGAGCTAGAATAGCATATAACATGTTACGCAGAAGGAAAGAGGAGGGAGGATTAGGGTTGCCAGACATTGCAATGTATTACAGAGCAATGACTCTGGTACGCATACTAAACTGGTGTCATGACTCTGAAAACAAAGCATGGATGTTGATTGAAAAAAAGATGTCAGAAAGGGATTTAGCGGGGGTACCGTGGATACCAGCCAAAGACAGGGGACTATCTAAATGGACATCTCCATTAACTCGAAACACACTGGCAGTATGGGATAGAATAAATAAAACGGGTAAATATGCTCCTAAAATATCTCCTTTAGCCCCATTGGGGGGTTATCCATGGTTCCCCCCTGGAGAAGAAAAGGGAGCGCTAGGTCCATGGGAATCAGGAGGAAACACAATGTGTTTAAGATATGCCCCCCTAGGCACTCTTATGTCCCAAGTAGAACTGATATCATTACAAGGAGACATGAAGATGGCAGGATGGAGATATAACCAAATGCAAAACTTTAAAAAAAAAATAGAACACCAAATAAGGCCCCAAAATACATGAACCACATTTGAGAAGATGTGTATGAAGATATCAGAACCTAATCATTTATTGTCATAGATGTATAAACTAATGCTTAGCAAACAAGAAACCACAACACCATCATTTATTAAAGAGTGGGAAAATGAACTAAACTGTACATTTACCCTATCACAAAGAAAAAAATTAATAGAAGTAACACACTCATCATCTGTAAGCTCATCTATTCAGGAAATGTCATACAAATTTTTGACTAGATGGTACACAACCCCGGTGCGATTAGCACAGATATATCCAAATGCACATATTTGTTGCTGGAGGGGATGTAAAGATAGGGGTACATATCTTCATATTTGGTGGACATGTCCTAAGATCAAGGTATTTTGGGAAGAAATAGCCCCATGGATCAAAAGAATGTCAAATAAATGTATAGAATTAACACCAATACATTTCCTGTTCCATGGGACTATTGGATCCACAAGATCTTATAAAAATTGTCTCATACCGCATTTACTAAATGCAGCAAAGAGGTTAATATCCAGGTACTGGAAACAGGCTACATGCCCCACATTAGGAGAATGGAAAAGGGAGGTGGAGGAGATGATGGAGGCAGAAAGGTGGGTTTATAAGACCAGAAATAAACGGGACAAATTTGAAAAAATATGGGCAAAGTGGGAAAATTGATAAGGTGTTAGATAAAATTAATTAGAAGCCACTGCCGGAAGTCAAGACAAACTCTAAAGGGGAGTTTGATAATGGGGAAAAAAAAGTAGGGAATGATCCACAACATTTTCTGGAAATTTTTTAAAATTTGTTATAATGCATTTATAAATGAGGGGAGGGTTTACCCCCCTATCACCCCCCCTCTTTTTTTTTTTTTTTTTTCTCTTTTCACACATAACAGGTCAATAATATATATAGAGCACTAATATTTGAATAATTTAAATAAGTTTTATAACACTTTCATAAAATTGGAGTTTTGGGTTTTACTTTCTTTCACGTGTAATAAGTTAATGACACATATAGAGCACAGCACTTGAAAGAAGGTCTTTTCCCTATCTTTCAATTTTTTTTCCCCCTCTCCTTTAACACGTATTAAGTCAACAATGTATATAGAGTACAATATTGGAAAATCTTAAATTATTTTTATAGCACTCTTATAAAACTGGGGCTTTTTTTTTTTTTTTTTTTAGGGTATGGGGGAGGGAGTGTAGAGGGAGCCATCCCTGTTGTTGGTGTGTATATATAAACCAGGATATTGAATATTGTCCTCTGTCTTGGGGAGATGAGTCATGTAACTGTTCATTGTAATAAGAGAAAACGTTTAATAAAGAATGATTAATAAAAAAAAAAATAGTTTCCCTTGAGTATATTCAAGTCCTTACTCCATTCTTCTAAGCCCTGATGACAGGGCAGTTTTGTTGCCCTCAAAGCACATTGGTTGTTTTTATGTGACTGTATTATGAACAATGAAGGACACTTTGGATTCTTTCACTCTGTGGTTTGGCATCCATTTGTATGTCTATACTTTGATAAGAACCACAGTATCCAAAACAGAATCTAGGTTCATAACAAAAAGAGCACCGGATGTAAAAAATTGGGGATTCAAATAGAGAAAGAAGCCTTGAGTTTGTAGGGTTAAATCAAGTTTTTTTGGATGCAACTTGTCCTGCTCAGGTCCATTGGAACTACAGACAAAGCAGTTAAATCCCTCCCTCACTAAGGGAGCAGCTTTTGGGAGGAAGAACTTGCTTAATGATGCCTATACACAGTTCATTGAGCAGACCAAACAGTAAGCTGCAAAGGAGCTGCAAATAGAAATTAACAGTGACACTTTTCTGACTATGCAAACACAGTCTTTTCTTGTCAAACACTGCGTTTATTATTAAAAAACAAGCATTAACAAGAATATCTGTTGACATGAGCTCTTCAATCTAAACATGAGTAAAAACATTATTGGTCCAGTTACCTTTGAACTATACATAAATTGTAGTCTGATGTTGCTGATGCAAAAATATTTTTCCTTGGAAGTCTTTATTTTACATGAAAGGTTGCGATTAGTAGGGCTCAAGGTATCAGGAAAAAAAATATTTGTCTTAAAAATGTAGTGTGCTGGGTAATAGGTAAAATGTCATGAATCAATGAAAAAAAGGAAGCCTGGTGAGCTTAACAGCACTTTAGCCAGTGCACTTTCCAGATACAGAACGTTGTTATGCTTGGAATAGATGGTAACTGGTTGACTTGCTCCTTCCAATTTGTACACCACAAAAGCCAGAATGAAAGGGAGTATTTCCCGATCTCCAGTGGACTAACTCTTTGGAAGACCAGTGCTTTGGGTAATTTTAGTATAGAAGGAGAATGCCTATACCACTTCTGCATTTATGTAATCAACAACAACGTGCAGCAAGCAAGCATCACAAGGGCCTCTCTATGCTAAAATGTTTCATAACATTAAAACGATTAGAGGCAAGTGTAGTTAGAGCCAAGACAGCCCAACAGAATATGGTTTATTGCTCTTGTTTCAATAGAAAAACAAAGGTATTTAGCATTTAGTAACCAAAGCCTGATAAGAAAATTTCAGGCAGTACTGGATATGATGAAGTGATATCTCTATCAAAAACATATGGGGAAAATATTTGGGGAGGACCTCACATAATAAACATGCATTGATTCCTCAGTAACTAGAAGTAGCAGCTTCTGGAATGAAGGAAAAAAACATACTAGAGCTCCATCATTACTAGCTCTGTACTAAATGGTGACAGATATAATTTTGTTTATTGAATGAGATGAAGCTGTATTTTTTAAAAAACCACATGTTAGGTCCTAAACTATTAATATGTCTTTCTGTGAAGCACTATTACAATGCACTGAGCAGGCTACATTTGAAGTCACATTAGGCTTGGGTGTTCCTGATCAGCATTATCCACAAAACACAGAGAATGATGCCTGGGTCCTTAGAACAAAATGTGAGAACTGTGAGTGTATTTCTTAAAAATCTGTTTAAAAAAAAAAACAGATCATTTAAAAATAGTAACTCTGTCAGGGCTGGGCTCAGCCCTTCCTTCTCTGAGCTGGCCGCTCAGCTGTCGGTTAATTGCCAGCTCCTATCTCTGCACAGTGACCCGCCTGTTGATAATATCCTGCTCGTCAGTCCTGCTTACTTAAGCCATCCAGCCCAGACGATCTCTGCCTTCACCTGGTCAATATCACAGAGATTCTCTCCTTCGTGCCTGTTAAAGACTTGCTTGGCTGACGTTCCTTCTGGCTTCAGATCCTGCTTGCTGTTCCCCTATGCTGATTCCTGGCTTCCTGATTTTCCGGCTTGTCTTACTATCCGTTCCGATTGCCGAGCTTTGACTATGTTTTGACTACGTTTGTAGTATTTACCTTTATTATTAAACAAGTGTGATTTAACTGCACTTCTGTCTCGGTCTGATTCATGGTTTCTGGCAAACTCAGAGGGCTGATTATGTTCCTCGGAGGTCCACATGACCAATACTAATGCACTGGTTATGCTGTCTCTTTGGAGGGCTAACAATAGGAGACTGTTTAGGTAAAGCACTAACACTGATCACATGACCAAACATTGGATAAAGGTGATATTCCCTTTTTTTAAGGAAAATGTTATCATTTTAGGACTTTTCCAAAAAAAAAAATAATAATAATTTCTCAGGGGTGGGTCAGTTTTTATATGAATTTATTGTCAATTTTAACTTTAGGTCTGCTTTAATGATAGTGGTAGGTTAGTTGTAAAGTAGAAAAATATGATTTTATAGTGTGATTTTATACTGTGCATTAAAATACAGCTAGATAACCTGCTGGAAGCACTATGACTATGTCAAAGCATTAATCATGTGATCTGTCAGGGGAGATTGGATTTTTCCTGTAATAGATATAGCAGTAAGTACAGTACAGTTGGGTTGAACTGGATGGACATGTGCCTTTTTTTCAAGCAGATTAACGATGTAACAAGATATCTATTTTTATGAGTATGTAACTTGGGCAATAATAGTCAAAATGGTCTTATTTTTGCTCTGTTGGGGCTGTAAATAAAATAAATTGTGGAGAAACAATAAACTACTGCCAGATCTAATTTTATTGCATAATAAAGTGTCTGTCATTTTCTATTAGAAAAAAACATATGCATAATGTAGAAATCTATAGCCAAAATGAAAAAAATTAAGCCAGCCAAAATGGAAAAGACTGCTGCTTACCTTTGCCAGTGTCTCATCATCTAGGTGGTTCTTCTGAATCACATGCTGAAGTGCAAAATAAATTCTCTCTTGAAGCTTTTGGACTTTCCTCGGTTCTATCAGCCACGGTCGATCTAATATAATACATTAAATACAGAAAAAAATAATTTTTGGGTCACATACCTGAAATGCAATGCACAGCAGCACAAGTTCAACAAAAGTATGACATTTTCTGCTGAATACTGGACCATGACCTCTTTGGTTTCTATCTCAGATAAACAAACTAATATGCTCCTGCATGTACAAAATATCTTTAAATTGTGTAAAAAGGTATTCAAACACAATATGACTGTTTTGTGTTTAACATGACATCCATGGTATGTTTTCAATACTTCCCTACTATATTCACATCAGCAGCCTCTATGTTCCTCTTCAAGTAATAACTAAAACATTAAAGAATGAAAGCAGAATATGATTTTGCCTCTGGTGGTAATATTCAGAATGATGTAAGGGATTTACTTTTTGTGAAAAAGATGACCTCCCACATAGCCAGGAAGGGGACATGCATTTTTAGTTTAACTGAAAAATTCATGAAAAGATAAAGAAAGGAAAGAATGCTGTATCTGTGGATCTGAATTCCACTACCTGATCTTTGGAACAGATAGGGTGCATCGTCAGTAGGGTTCTCAGTATTCACAATTTTTAAATTAGGAATAATTTTAGAGAAAATAAATACATAGAGAAAAGGGCACTAAAACTGTTCAATGCATGGCGGACTGCCCCCTAGAAAAAAAGGGGTTGATGTAGGCTTGAATTAGGACAGGGTTGGCTATCAACAGTAACAGCCAGATATGTTGCCAAAGACATGATTCCAGTTAGCTTCTGATTATCCATATCATGTGGCAGTAAATAGAAATAGTTGTTTGAGAGTTGCACGTTCAAATGCAGCCCTCTAACTATTTATTTTTTTCTGTGACTCAGTGATGCCTATAAACAGGGCATAGCGATTCTGGGTCACAGAATTCAAGGAAGTAAAAGTGTTGGGATTACAGAATAAATTTACAAACTTTCAAGTATATTCAGATTAACGGGAGTAGGCTAAAAATAATTGAAGTACAATGCAGAAATTAATATTTTATTCTACTGTTTGACAATAGATACACAGTAAGAAGTATTTTGTGGGTATAAGGACTGTGGTATATGTGTGCAAGCAGATTAAAACAGTGTTTCTCAAACTTTTTCCAGTCACACATTTCATAGCAGAAAGTAAGAAATACTGTTTTTTTTTTTTCAAAACTGTCAGTCTTTTTTTGTTTATAGCGCAAAAAATAAAAACTGGAGGTGATCAAATACCACCAAAAGAAAGCTCTATTTGTGAGAACAAAGGGACATACATTTTATTTGGCTACAACATTGCACAACCGCGCAGTTGTCAGTTAAAGTAACACAATGCAGTTTTACAAAAAAATGGCCTGGTCATGAAGGGGGGTAAACCTTCTGGAGCACAAGTGGTTAAAGTCCTTGAATGTGTGTGATTGAGCACTGCAATGCTAAGCATTTTAGAAATCTAACCTTTTCATAATAGTGTACAGTGTATGCAGATTATATACATTGTATTTTTGTCTCACTGAGCTGATAAACTCTGCTCAGCATTGGAAGTTAACAGAGTTGCAGAGAAGAAGAATCTTCTTTCTGGAAAGACTGTAATGCCGCGTACACACGGTCGGACTTTTCGTCTACAAAAGTCCGACAGCCTGTCCGACAGACTTCCGACGTACCTTCGGCGGACTTGCGGCAGACTTTCTTACGAACGGACTTGCCTACACACGACCACACAAAAGTCCGACGGATTCGTACGTGATGACGTACACCGGACTAAAATAAGGAAGTTCATAGCCAGTAGCCAATAGCTGCCCTAGCATGGGTTTTTGTCCGTCGGACTAGCACACAGACGAGCGGATTTCGGGGTCCGTCGTACTTACGACGTAAAGATTTGAAGCATGTTTCAAATCTAAAGTCCGTCGGATTTGAGGCTAAAAAAGTCCGTTGAAAGTCCGGAGAAGCCCACACACGATCGGATTACCAGCCAGCTTTAGTCCGTCAGCGTCCGTTGGACTTTTGTAGACGAAAAGTCCGACCGTGTGTACGCGGCATAAGAGGGTCGGAAGAGAATGAACTATGTGTGCTAAATGCCCCTGTGTGACACCTTCATAAACAAGTATGCTAACACAGTAACACTTTTCGAGAATACTTATAAAAAAAATAAACATTTTCTGGAAAGAAATGAAAGGCAAGCGACATGTATAAATAGACAATATTTGCTAATAGCATGATAATTAGTACCTGGTGATATTAATACGGCTGCAGAAAACAAGGCAATTTCCTCTTCTGTTAGCTGGAGGGAACATAAACTCTTTGCAAAGTCAAATGCTTCATTCACGAAATCATCAGAACCTGTAGGCCAAGGAAAGCAGTGTGAGAGGGAGAAGCTAATCATTGTGCAGTACTGTTCACAACACAGCTTGCCATCATGTCGCAAAAAAACAGGTGCTAGTAGAAAATAGTATTTTGGTTAGTTAAAATCTCCAATTTTCAATCGGTATCATGTGGAGAGAGAAAGAGAGAGAGAAAAAAAGACTAGATCTAATTGGTTTTTAAAATAGATTTTTTTTATATGTGTATATTACTGTTTTACCAGAGGTTATGTTTTCTCATGGAAGTGCAGCACAATTTAGCTTTGCTTTTATTTCAGTGTAATTGACTGAATAATTGAAATGATATTTAGTATGATAATAATGCAGATAGGACCTGTAAAAAGCTTTTCATGATCTGCTAGTAAAAGCTAAAAGTGCAAATACAAATTTCCATTGTTCATCATGAAACCCCCAGGATGATGTTTAATAGCTTACAGGCATGCACTATACTGGGCAATGTAATAGTAAAATTACAGTTCTTTACTTTTTTGGATACAAGTATCTGTTACAACAATAATGAAGACATGTACATGTATGCAATTAGGTGATGCTTGAAGGTGAAATCTTTAGAGACCATGGGGGTTATTTACTAAAGGCAAATCCACTTTGCACTACAGGTGCACTTCAAGTGCACTTGGAAGTGCAGTCACTGTAAATCAAAGGGGGACATGCAAGGTAAATAAAAAACAGCATTTTAGCTTACACACGATTGGATGATAAAATCAGCAGAGCTTCCCCTCATTTCATATTTACCCCTCAGATTTACAGCGACTGCACTTCCAAGTGCACTTGCAGTGCACTTGTAGTGCAAAGTGGATTTACCTTTCGTAAAAAAAAAACCCATATAACCAAGCAAGCACACAGAACACTTTTTAGCAAGTATAATCTCCTTGAGCTAAGACACTTCTCTGGGTGTAGGTCCAATCCTGAAAGCCATAGATAGAGCATATTAGATACCTTACTAATTACATTAACCCACTTAGTTTTTAAAGGCAGTCCTATCTTGATCCAACCTGTGCCTATCTACAGCAATGCTGGTCTCTCTCTCTCTCTCTCTCTCTCCTCACAAGACAAGGAGGCTGCAGCAAGAGCCATTGGCTCCTGCTGCTGTCAATTAAATCCTATTTCTCCTGACAGGAACAAATAGCATTAAAAACACACCTAAATCACAGTTTTCAAAAACATTTAGACATGTTTAGACGCATTCAGACTCCTTTGGTGTTTGAGCATACAGTCACGGCCGAAATTGTTGGCACCCCAGAAATTTTTCCAAAAAATAAAGTATTTCTCACAGAAAAGTATTGCAGTAACATATGTTTTGCTATACACAGGTTTATTCCCTTTGTGTGTATTGGAACAAAACAAAAAAAGGGAAGAAAAAAATCAAATTGGACATAATGTCACACAAAACTCCAAAAATGGGCTAGTCAAAATTCTTGGCACCCTTCACTTAATATTTGGTTGCACACCCTTTGGAAAAAATAACTGAAATCAGTCACTTCCTATAACCATCAATAAGCTTCTTACACCTCTCACCTGGAATTTTGGACCACTCTTCCTTTGCAAACTGCTCCAGGTCTCTCTTATTGGAAGGGCACCTTTTCCCAACAGCAATTTTAAGATCTGTCCACAGGTGTTCAATGGGATTTAGATCTGGACTCATTGCTGGCCACTTTAGAACTCTCCAGCGCTTTGTTGCCATCTATTTCTGGGTGCTTTTTGATGTATGTTTGGGGTCATTGTGCTGCTGGAAGACCCAAGATCTCGGACGCAAACCCAGCTTTCTGACACTGGGCTCTACAGTGCGACCCAAAATCCTTTGGTAATCCACAGATTACATGATGCCTTGCACACATTCAAGGCACCCAGTGCCAGAGACAGCAAAACAACCCCAAAACATCATTGAACCTCCACCATATTTCACTCTAGGTACTGTGTTCTTTTCTTTGTAGGCCTCATTTCATTTTCGGTAAACAGTAGAATGATGTGCTTTACCAAAAAGCTCTATCTTGGTCTCATCTGTCCACAAGACGTTTTCCCAGAAGGAGTTTGGCTTACTCAAGTACATTTTAGCAAACTGTAGTCTTGCTTTTTTAAGTCTCTGTGTCAGCAGTGGGGTCCTCCTGGGTTTCCTGCCATAGCGTTTCATTTCATTTAAATGTCGACGGATAGTTCACGCTGACACTGATGCTCCCTAAGCCTGCAGGACAGCTCAAATTTCTTTGGAACTTGTTTGGGGTTGCTTATCCACCATCCGGACTATCCTGCATTGCAACCTTTCATCAATTTTTCTCTTCTGTCCACGCCCAGAGAGATTAGCTACAGTGCCATGGGTTGCAAACTTCTTGATAATGTTGCGCACTGTGGACAAAGGCAAATCTAGATCTCTGAAGATGGTCTTGTCACCTTGAGATTGTTGATATGTTTCCACAATTTTGGTTCTCAAGTCCTCAGACAGTTCTCTTCTCCTCTTTCTGTTGTCCATGCTTAGTGTGGCACACACAAACACACAATGCAAAGACTAAGTGAACTTCTCTCCTTTTTATCTGCTTTCAGGTGTTATTTTTATATTGCCCACACCTGTTACTTGCCCCAGGTGAGTTTAAAGGAGCATCACATGCTTGAAACAATCTTATTTATCCACAATTTTGAAAGGGTGCCAAGAATTTTGACCACTCCATTTTTTGAATTTTGTGTGACATTATGTCCAATTTGCTTTTTTCCTCCCTTTTTTGTTTTGTTCCAATACACACAAAGGAAATAAACATGTGTATAGCAAAACATGTGTTACTGCAATACTTTTCTGTGTGATTTTCTGGAAAAACAATTTCGGCCATGACTGTATATTTATTTTATTGGCCAGAACTTAAATTTATTCTGCCCATTGAAATGAATACATGCTCAAGCGCTAAACGCATCTAGTGGTTACGCGCCTCTAAATATGTTTAGACGTGTTTGCCATTTTTGATGCCCAAAAGATCCTCTTCTTAGCGCGATTCTTCTGCGTCTTCTGCGTGACTACCTCAAAAAGCTGCTTTTTCTAAACTCTTCTATAAGCCTAGGTTTGCATGGACACATAAGCTTTTATTGAGTGGTGTTCAGGGGCTTAGACAAAAAATGCCCAAAGCCCCAAAAAAGTCAGTTTAGGTACAGCAGAGTGCATGAAATCTATAGACACACACACAGCCTGGGTCAGGAGCGAGCTCACAGGGGCGTCCCCATAGAAAGTGGCTTTTTGTGGTGGCGCATTGAAAATAGGAAGAACCTGGAGTTGCGGCAGGGGGACCCCAGAAGAGGAGATTTGGGGCCGCTCTGTGGAATACCATTGCACAGAGCAGGTATTAAATGTCTATTATTAAAAAAAAAAAAACTGAGCATTTAAAATTTACAAAAAAATTTGAATGAGCTTAAAGTGACACAGTCAACTTAAAAAATATCCAGATTTAACTTCCTAGCAAGAGAAGGGATAGTATACTCACCACTCTGGTGGTCTTTGTCTACTACCTCCCCTCCATTCTAGTGCTTCAGCCTGTATCAGTGTCTTTGACTTTTGACACTTTCAGGAGTGTTGGATTCCTGGGTATTCTGCTCACCACAGATAAATCTCCTGACCTCTATGTCACTGTTTATTCTTGTACTGATAATGGGTTCCAAGGACAAAACTATGATGTGTGGTGGTTGAAAAAAGCACTACCGGAATTGTCAAATGCCAAAGACATTGATGGAGGTTTCAGTTCTGGCATGTAGGGGAAGGGAGGTATGATACAGGAGCCATGCAGTAGCTCTTCTCATGCAGGGAACATTTATCCGAATATTTTTTAACCATACAGAGTAATTTAAAAGCATTATTAAGTTATTATTATTTATTATAAATGAATATTTCAGAGCTCAGTGCTCAGTGTTGACCAAAAGCAGCATGGTGCACAAGTTAAATGTTGAAGGTATAGACTTGTACTGCATAAAGTAAAGATTGCACCTCACTGTACACATAATAATTCTTCAATGGATAGGATATACATTATCTGTATTCTTCAATGATCATATGTATGTGGAGGTGACTCTACTTTATTTAATACAGCATTATGCCTGCTTCATCTGATTGAGGCTCTTCACATGTAAGGTTCACAGTGAGATGCACTGCAGTGCAATACAGGCACATAACAAACACCCATGTGCATATAACAGAAAGGTGACTACTGCATTTTCATATGAATTTTAGTGCTAAATATAACAAAAAGAAAAAAAATACCTAATGTTTTGAACATCTGCATCCCTCCATATTTTCCTTCAAATAGAACAGTGTTGTTTAATGGATTGAAGGCACGACACATTCTTACTAGAACAACTTCTAGGCAGCCTGTCAAAAAGAACAAATAAAATACATGGGAAGTAAGATGGCACCATAATGTGAATGACAAAAGATGCTTTCCGTTATTTTGTATGTAGTAATAATGCTACAAGTGATAATCAGAACATTATCATTTCACTATCATATATGAGCATGAATTTAAATGCCAATATATTAGGCGGTTGTGCTTGTTTTGGAAGCATGAAAACTCACTTTCAACCAGATCTAAAAAAGTAGATGGCATATATATTTTTGTAACACAATGAATAAAAATGATTTTATTCATTAAATGAATTATCAGAATCCCTTTCAATAATGATGACTTGATTTTTAATGAACTGTGTAATTTTCATTTTATATTTAAACCTAGCATGAAATTGTGCCACCATATATGGTACAAAATAATGTATCAGAAATGCTGCTTGAGTCCTCAGGGGATGTAGGTCTATAAGATATCACAGGGTCTCATTTATGAATATTTGAGGGAAGACTTGTGTCTCCCACAGTTTGTGTTGCCCCACGGCACCCACTAACATTTTCTGTTCCCATCAAAATTTGTTGCTATGGTGTAACATGGCCTGTCGTTTTTTTCTGATTTTGTATCTGGAAGTGGCCAGTGCATATTGATTGCCCAGCATTGAGCTCCCCTGGAGTGTATAGGCATGTCTACTTCTACCTGTTAACCTCAGCTTAATTTTTCTTTTGTTTTGTGGCAGGTTTTTGTTTACAGCTTAACTTTGTTGCTCAAAGAACACCCTGTAAAAGATGAGGTTCTTTAGATGAGGTTCTTTACTTATCCCCCAGCAGCCTGTTTGTTGAATTCCATCTCTTTGCTTTTCCTGCTGAATGAATTCCATATTTCCTGGTGTGTGGAACACCTTCTTCCTAGCCACATGCAGTAGCTCTTTCTGCCGGCTCAGACATCACAGAAAGATAAGTATAGAGTCTTATCTTTTAACAGAGTGTACTTTGAGAAAAAATGACTCTGTGGCAGCATGGTTTATTTAAATACATGGAAGCAACTGTAGTTGCGAATGATGGGAAATATTGTCCTGCATTGTCTTGAGTATTGCAAAGTTCTGTGCGTTGAGCCGAACAACTGCTTTGCAAAATGTTATTAATATTTCACAGCAACATAATATAAAACTATCCCCTGTGAACTTGAATGTTCAGCAGCTATTAGTTGATGTTTATTGTACATCTATCAAGGAGTTCATCCAAAGTGCTAATCATATAATAATAAATGCTATATACTTTAATATTTGAATTTGATATCTATACATATACTGTATATATATATATATATATATATATATATATATATATATATATATTAATATGGAATTCGCTTTTTTTGTATAAAAGAAATATGCCATGTCCAGAAACAGCTGCTGTAATTATAAATATGAATTATTGCCAAGTACTGTGCTGATTGCAATATTAATGGTATATGCACAAGAGCACGTTTCATTATTGCTACACGCTGTTTAAAGTTCTCTGGAGATCAGCAGATGACTTTTTTTAAAAAAAAAGAAGCATTTAATTTACCTCATCCAGTCAGTGGTTGTTTCACAGAGTGTCCTGTGCATGTTTTCATTCAGATATTAGCACTTTATCATAACCTGCTTCTATCCATTCCTATAGAGTGTTTATACCTGAATATTTTACATTAGAAGCAAGGAGTAATCTTAAAATGAAAAACAAACAAAGCTTTGGTTTCGCTTATATGATTCTGTAATTCTAGCATAAAGTTTAATGTCCATGTTGTTTAAAATCTAAGGTAAACAAGTTTAAAATGGGGAATTGTGACTTTTGCCTTTGGTTCAATAGAAGATAGATCTAATATTTAGTAAATACATTAAAAAAGACACCTGCCGACCTAATGTTGGCAAATTGGAACAGTACAATAAAAAACAAACTTCAAATGGTAGCTAACTGTTGATACTGTATGTATTTGGGTTGCTGATCAGTTTTTCAATAGAACAATCTTTCTACAAACACATTTGCATTGTGGGAAAGTCAGTGATAGACAGAAAGTTTATCTTTTCCCCATCTTATCCAAAAATAAAAAATATATATTTTTCATCTGAAGTTAGACTTTAACCACTTGTTGCCTGCTGTATAGTCGATATGCAGCCTCATGGTGTCTTCCTGGTTATGGGAGGGTGTCCATGGATGTCCTCCCATGTGTGAACATCCCGCGCACCCCCTGGGGCACACATTAGGGGGTCTCTGTGACCGCTGTGTGTCTCAATATAAACAAAAGGAATTCCTGTGCTGGTTACCGGATCTCCTTTCCTCACACAGAGACCACTGTGAAGGAAGGATAGCCAATCTGTGCAGAATATCAGAGTATTTTTACAATACTATGTGATTTTTACAGTGACACACACCAGTGCAGCCACATCAGAGCCCTGATCTGCCACACCAGTTGTCCACATCAGTGCAGCCACATCAGAACCTTAATCTCCCTCACCAGTCATCGAGACCAGTGCAGCCGCATTAGAACCTTGATCAGCCTTGCCAGTCATCCACACCAGGGAAGCCTCATTAGTGTCCTGATCAGCCATGCCACTGTATCCATGCCAGTGCAGTCTCATCAGTGTCCTGATCAGCAATGTCAGTGCACCCACACCAGTGCAGCCTGATCTGTGTTTTGATCAGCCACACCAGTGCAGCCACGCCAATGCAGCCTTACCCGTGTCCCGATCAGCCACTCCAGTGCAGCCATACCAGTGTAGCCTTATCAGTATCCTGATCAGCCACACCAGTGCAGCCACATCAGTGTCCTGATTAGCCAAGCCAGTGCAGCATTTTAGAGCCTCAAGTAAATGAGATAGGCAGTCAGTACATTGAGATTGATCAATTTTAAATATATGTACTCTTCCTTTGTAGCCTTTCAAACAGACTTATTATCATACCCTGAACAAAAAACAACAAGTGCTAGTGTTCAGGATGCAGGTATAACGGACAGCAACAATAAGGGTAATAAAAGCAATAAAGGCAGGACCTAAAAATGGATATAAGATGAGTATAGAAAGTCCAAGGGTGAAAATAAAATGTCCAATAATTTGGAGATGATGTGGAGTGGAGTCTTGGGAAACATGCACTAAGGGCCAGCTCTTCTCAAGAGTGAAGCCAGCTCAGGATATCAACATAGTTATTATTATACCCTGATTTGGGTTATTTTTGTTAAAGAAATGTAGCAGATTAAATTTTGGCCTCAATTTATGAAGAAAGGTGACCTATTTGCAAACATTTTTAACAGAAACTAAGAAAAACTTTTTATTTTTCTAAAATGTTCAGTATTTTTTTGTTTACATAGCAAAAAATAAAAAATAAATAAAATACCACCAAATTAAAACTCTATCTGTCTCAAAAAATCAAAAAAAAGGGGGCAGAAAGGGGGTGAAAGTCTCTGCTATTGAAGTGGTTAAAGAAGGAATATAGTTCCCCTTATCTTGGTTCCTAATGTACGATTCCATAGTAGTAAAGGTACATATATTAAAATGTTACTTTTTGGGAATCTAACCTGTAAAAAAAAAAAGCCTGTAAGTTATGTTAAAATACTGCTAATACAAGACATCATAATTCATCTGCTTCATCTGCTTACCTGACTTAAGTAACAATATTTGATCATTCTGGCACAGCTCCATGAAGCCTGTTATTCGCTTTGCAAACTCTACCACATACTGTATTGCATGAGTGATCTGAATGGCACACTGCTGCCACAAAGCTTCTCTGGACTGTAAAATACACAAATGTGAAAGAACATCAATCAATCTGTTAACCAGTTGTATATGACATCATTGCTGTATATTTCTGAAAGGCTGAATTTTTTTTTTCCAATGTTAAGTTCAAAAAAATATTTCAATGTGACTTTTTCACATACATAAAATTGATTATTGCATAGCATACTTCAGTTTGTAGATTATACATCTTTATACATAATTCACTTGATTACTCCTGAGATAAGATCTCCCCACCTCAACCACATTCACATATAGAAAAAGGATTGTTTTCAGCTTCCAGACTGGTAAACATTCCAGGCAGTAAATAGTAAGGTACATCCATTCTTCAGCACAACTAAAGAGGAGCAAGAGAGAGCAAATATACATTTTTTTAAAATTTTGTGTGTGTGTGTTTGCATGTAAAAGAGATCAGCTTTATGTAAATAACTCAAAAAGTGCTTAGGTCAGTAGGTCAGCATTACAGACATACAACTAGTATTTTCAAAAGGAGGTCAACAATGAACCCTCTTATGACAGGTTTACTGTGAAGCCCAACTGCGTGATGATATCAGTGCTATTCTCTGCATTTGTGCAAGGCTCTGTGGAGATGCTCCTCCAGGGAATGGGTCTGAAATGCCCTGCTAGAACAAACAGAAATACCACTATATGGTGTGAGACATTTAAAGACACATAGAGCAGTCATGAAACAGACGGACTTGATGGCTTTAGACTCTACAGAGCCTGGGTAAACGTAAGGCTATGCTGCCCTCATATCAGATTAGGGAAATCTTTTATTCTTGATAACAAGAAGGGTGCCTCATGTATTACCTTAGGTACAATTTTTGATAAAAGGAATACTCACAAGTGCTCAGAGGAAGAGGGTATAACCTTTGAAGCATGCTAGCTCTTGGCGTTTTGTGGAGTGTCGTCCAAGTGCTCACATTGAAGAACCAGATTCTCAATGTATTCAGGGTCTGCTGTTTAAATCATTTTACAAGCATATGACTATATGGTTCTTGTGAGTATAATTGTATACTGAGCACTCTGTACTGAGCAATTCTGTGTTCATTAGTAATTGCTGAGGCTGAAAAGGTGAATGAGTTTCAGCTTCTAACTTCAGCTTGTTCAATTAAGCTCTAACAAAAAAACTGGAAGCTGACTGGTTTGTATGCAGAGCTGCACCAGATTTTGCGCTCTCCAGTTTTAGTAACTCAACACCAGTGTTCTCAATCTCTTTGTTTATAGCAAAGTGGAAATATCAGGGGTCTGTTTAGACCCCTGATATTTTCCAAAAGTCTCTAGCACCTAAAAAATATAAGAAACCAAAATAATTCCCCCCAACATACATGCACTACACACATGGGAGTAATGCACATTTGATGTGTTGGTACACTGCAGCATACCAGCACACCAAGGGCCCATTCACACCAGTAGGTGTGCATTGAAGTGGGCATAATGAGCACGCCCTGGTGCACATTGTGCATATGTGCTGCAGCATGCATCACAGTGCTTGCTTTTTTTTTTAGTTTTTAAAATTACACTCACTCAACTCCATGCATAGCAGCACATTGCACTGTGTTGCCAAAATGTAGTCCTGCATCATTTTATTGCAATAACCAATGCAGCACACACATGGTACTGTGGATCAGCCATTGCCACAATATATAGGCAACCTCTAAAAATTGTAGAGTAAGTTGCTTATTTACTGTTTTGCAAAAAAGACACAATTTAAAATTCACTAAATATTTGTTATTTATTTACTCAATATAAATTGTATCTTTCAGATTTTTTAGGAATGTTGTTATGTTGTGTATGTGTGTGTTGATAATGATTTTAGTGCATAGAAAATATAATTTTGATAAATATTTGAGCATATATCATGGGGCCTAAAAAATCAGTAGCACTATCTTTTTTATCAGTCTCGTGATCACAGCAAATGTACAGTGACAAGAAAAAGTATGTGAACCCCTTGGAATTAACTGGTTTTCTGTAGTAATTTGCCATAAAATATGATCTGATCCAATTAATGAAATGAGTTTGGGGGCATGTTCATGTATGGCTAAAAAATAAGTACTTTATGAAATAATACTGTGACATTTTCCCTACTGAGTCATGTGAACTGTGAATTTTAATAACAGATTCACTTTAAACTGATCACTTTTGCACATGCAGTATATCCAAAAATATAATGTCTATAAATTTCTTTTGCGCATATGTGCTTATTTGTAGAATAAAGAGTTAACAGTAAAACCCCAAAACTTAATATACTGTATTTTGTAAAAGCAGGGAGCCCAGAGGATAAAATGGTGTGGTTGCAATTTTTATATCACGCGTTATCAAATGCATATTTTCAGTAAGCAATACATTAAATATAGCACACACAATGCAATATTTGGTACAGCGTAAAAGATGAGTTAATATTGAGTAAATAGATAGTGAACATGTCAAGCTTTAAATTTGCTTTTACCCATGAAACATTGACAAACTTCAGTACTCAAAATTGTCCATAGGTGATGCTTTAAAATCCTTTACAGATAATCAGTTTAGAATTAACCATGAATGATGGCCCTTGAATTATTGATCTCACTCTGGCATGTGCAGCATTAGGTAACATGTGTAGCACAATTGTTGTTTTCATACATAGTCACACCTGGCATATGAGTTTACCTATGTATAGGCTTTAAATATTTTTATTTTTTATTTTTTGTTACTTAAAGCTTTTTGGACTTTTTTAAATTAGCATTAGCTCCATTGTGTAGCATTCCCCAAAATGCATACCAGAGGGTGAGGAGGGGGGAGGGGTTATGAACAAAGGAGGATTTTATCTATAATAAGAGGCACTAGCACAAACAACACATCCTAATAACTGTAAGCTGTGACTATTGTGTTGACTTTTCTGTACATTTAATATGGTTGCACTTAACCTGCACATATTATGATGGAACCATGCCTGTCAAACACCCAATCACTGATCTACTTTTGCTGTGTGCCAAATGTTAACAATTTATTGAGCAATTCCAGACACTGTGTATAAAACAGAAAGTCCATGCAATTTACCTTAATCTGAGTGTTGTGTAATTCACTGCAGACACAATAAAGAGAGCACCTACTAGGGTAATCTGAAACATACTTTCTATATAACTAATCACATTCAAACATTCAAGGCAGGTTAGAATCTAATTGGTGGCAGAAATATTTATTATTATTTTTTTTTTACATCAGGCATTGTGTGTGTGAAAGTGAGGATTCTGCAGTGGGTGTGTTAAGGAATACCTCTTCTGTATCATAGGCAGGGGTCCTTTGATTACCAGCTTACCAATGCAAGGAACTATGTGGACTGGAACAATATGGCAATGCCTGAATTAAAATGTGAAGCATTTAGCAGGTAACCTATGCTTCCTTTAGGCATCTCAAGGCTTCATTTTTATTTTGACTATAGTGTACCTTTAATAGAGAATAACTATTTAATATCCATAGGTGATTATCTTTAACCAATCATGGTTATGATAACAATAACAATATAACCTTAATGTATTGCTTAATTTGTTTAAAATGAGATAATATCCTAGTGATTCACCAACTGGGACATCAAATTTATTCACGCGGAACCATCACAATTAGATGATTATTGAGCTGTTATATCTTATGCACCGAATTAATGTTATTAGTAGATTTATGAATCATTGCAGCCTCACGTCTCTGTACACGCAATGTCTTTTGGGACGTGCTCCTTGTGCAGAGGCACACCTCAGTAATCACTGACTGGATTGCTGACTGGAGTTCTGTCTGAAAATGATGTACTTTTTAAAATTTTTAATAGAATAGCAAAGATTTAAAAACCTGTCACATTATTGTTGGCATCACATTGGTGAGATTCCTCTTCACTTCCTATCCCAGAGAGGTAACAGAAAGTAAGAGGAAATCTCTACAAAGTGAGGGGATTGAGACAGAAATATTTATCCTCATTTTTTTGTTCTGGTGACCATAACTTTTTGGATTTCCCATCCACTGTGTCAAACAGCAAGGGTGAATTAACCTAGCTGGGACACAGACAGCAATGAAAATCTGACGAGGGGCTAATCCTTTCCTACTCTAACCAAAGCGAAAAAAAAAAAAAGGTTTTGTCTATACATGCACTTTAAACTGATATTAGAAGAACTGAAGATCAGTTGGCTGTTGCATGACTACACATTGCCCATCAGCTTTGCAATGGTTCATTAAATAAACCTAAATGTCTCCAAAATTGTGTTATCTTTTAAAAAGTAATTGCAGTAGAGGCTGCAGATATATTTTAACAGACTATACAATAAATGTGGAAAAACAAAAAAAAGCATAAGCTAGTAATGTATCTGTTAATTGTAGTTAAAGGGTAATGTATAAAACAGTTTCATTTCTCAAATAGTAGATCACAGGCTAATGGAGTGATCGATACAGATAAGTACAGATTTCTATTTCAGTCTAAGGCTGGCCATACATTAAGCAATTTTCTTTACTTCAGCCATGGGTGCTGATGGGGGAATCCCTCCCGCTGTATCACGTACAGCACAAAGTAGCACATAGCAACAAAAGATGTCTATTTATAGTACTTACTAAATGTAAATTCTTGGAGAACAGTGCTTGTTAATTAGATTACAATTCATCATATTAACATTTATTTGGTATCCTGTGTTGGAAATATTACAACAAAATACTGTTAGCGTTATGTGTGTTTTAAATATCAAAAGCTAGCTAATTTTATTTTTTTTGTACTAAATGTTAAAGGTGTGGTAAACAAACATCAGATAGCATTGCATGCTAAAGTCAAAACCTTCAGTTTTAATACAATATACTATACCTTGCTCTGGTATACTTTGATTTCTTCATAACTATGGGTCTGCCATGCTAATTGATGTAATTCATCCACTGTGTATTGACATGTCTCCAGATGAGATTTTATGATATTTTGTGCAACTCGATCTGTGCCAGAGATACAAAAAAAAAAAAAAAATGTATGTAATACCTATTAACAGATGTAGATTGACTGTTTGGTGATCCTTTTGTGAGCATTTTTAGGGGTAAATTCTGAATACAATCTCCACTTGTGGAAGATGACCTTTGCATCACTCACTAGATTACTGAGAAAAGCAGACCGATCTTCAAACCATTCCATAAAATCAGAACCTCAGAAGCTTGGGTCTGTCCATGATCATGGCTCCTCCACCTTGCCATTTTTCCATATTTCAATCTATACAATTGTTGTCTTTTACAATAAAACTGGACATAAATGGATCATTTTGACCAGCCAGCCTGCTGATCAAAACAAAAAATAATTAATACAATTCCTCAAATTGTATTCTGGCAGCAGGGACTCCTCCACTGTCAGATAACACTGAAAATGAAAAATTTCCATCATTCCCATTCGAGAAAAGTTGGTTGTTAGACTTCCCTCTAGTGGGAACGGCCATCGATGGATTTATTTTTGATCCATCTATGGCCAGCTTATCATTTATACTCTTGCTAATCAGTTTAGGCAGCTCAACAGACACCAGTCCCAGTAATGTTATTTCACTTTACATAATCATAAATCAAATCCACATTTTTAAGCTTTGCTACATATTTACAATTTCTTTGTTATTTTTAAAATGTTCCAGATTTCATGATCTGTGTTTCTGTTCTTACCCATTGCATGGAGTTCTGATGGTCAAAAATATTAGTGAAATTATATTATTAATTATTATTATATTATTAATATTATGAATTATTCAGAAAAATTTCTTCAGACACTGACATGCAGGCTTATATGCAAATATCCCTGGTGCCTAGCGATTTTCAGGGTTGAGTGAAAGCGGTGAAATTTTACCTTGCAAAGAAAGCCCAATCATGAGGAAAATAAAAAAACAACTTTTCTGCTTGAATTTGATTGGTTGATGGAAGTCATCAGAGATTTACCACATTCACTAAGCTCTGGGGAAAATTTCCATGCAACATGAAAAGTATATTTGTCTTTAGTAAATCAATCCCAAAATTTGCTCTGCACAGTACAGACAGGGTTATTAGGAGTAAACCATGCTTCCCAGCCCCCCATATAACAAAGAGAACTAAGTAAAAGTTTTCCTTGCTGGAAGTTCAAGTAGAGAACATCTTCAAAAAGGTAAGCTGGAATTTTTTTTAAGCTATGCTATGTGAATGGGAAATGTAACAAATATCAAGTAGGTGTTATCCCAATTTGACTGCAAAAGTGGAAATACCCTTTAACCACTTCCCGTATTGCCAAAGTACATATATGGCCAGGCGGGAGCTTCGCCAATGCAGGTAGATCAGCGCTCATGCTCCTAGAGCACGCACCTGTAAGCCCAGTGACTGCTGTCACTCAGACACAAAGGATCACATGACCAGGCACAGGACCAATGAAATTGGCCTTCTACCGTGTGATCTCTGTGTTCAATCACAGCAATCACATGTATAGACAAAGAAAGTGAAAGTAAACATCGGTACTCTCTCCTGTCACAAAGATCGTCTGTGAGAGGAGAGAAAACCATTACAGCATACAGTGAGCTTTATCAGTCTGTCACACAATATTTACACACACAATACACCAGTGCAAGCAAGCTTACAGTGTCCCCGATCACTAACTCCCAGTGTAATGTGAACAAACAGTGCAGCCAGCCACCTTTTAACTGTCAAACTTGAACCAGTGTCACCAGTACTGCCAGTAACACTATACCTTTTCACTAGCTACACCAGTCAGTGTCACCAGACCATTGCCACCAGCAAGTGTCTCTGATTGCAGTGAAGTCAGACCTATATAAGCCAACACCAGTGTCCTGATCACTGCCATACCAGTGTCCGGATCCCCCCATACCAGTGTCCGGATCATCTCCAAACCGGTGTTCTGATCAGCGCCATACCAGTGCCCTAATAACTGCCATACCAGTGACCTAATCACTGCCATACTACTGTCATTGTCAATAGAGCCAGTGTCCTTGACTGCAGTAACACCAAGCCGCTATACACCAGCACCACTGTCCTGATCGCAACCACCCCAGTGTCCTGATACACCAGCACCACTGTCCTGATCGCAACCACCCCAGTGTCCTTTTCACTACAATACCAGTATCCTGATCACCACCATATTAGTGGCAGCATATTAGTGCCAGTGTCCCTAATTACAGTGATGGGAGACCAGTATAAGCTAGCATCAGTGCCCTGATCACCGTCACACCAATGCCATTGTCAACAGCGCCAGTGTCACTGACTGCAGTGATGCCAGACCAGCATACACCAGCACTAGTGTCCTGATCACTGCCACACCAGTGCCGCTGGCAGTGAAACCAGCAATACTGTCCTGATTATTAGTCACACCAGTGTCAGCAGAGTCATTCATGCCAGCACCAGTGTCCTAATCACCACCATACCAGAGCCAGTGTCAACAGAGACAGTGTCCCTGATTGCAGTGATGCCAGGCTAGTATACATCAAAACTAGTGTCCTGATCACTGCCATGCTAGTGCCATTGTCAGCAGAGTCATTCAAGCCAGCACCAGTGTTCTGATCACCGCCACCAGCAGTGTCAACAGAGTCAGTTTCCCTGCAGTGAAACCAGACCAATATATGCCAGCACTAGTGTCCTGATCACTGCCATTATCAACAGGGTCAGTGAAGCCAGCAATACAGTTCTGACTGCTAGTCAGCAGAGCCATTCAAGCCAGTAACTGTCTTCTGATGACTGTCACACCAATACAATGTTACCGAAACCTGAACTCCATGTCCAAAAAAGGTTGAGAGCCCTTTCTGATTCTGGGCATGGCAGATGAAAGTAACCTGACCTGACCCTGGCCTGTTAGCTGACCACGTTTCTGCCTGCTGTCGGGACTGATACTTTACCTGCATATTGACCCCATCTCTGTCTTCTGTCTGAACCGACCCCGGTCTGTTTAACAACCATGCTTTTGCCTGCTGTCTGGACCAAAATTTTGCACCTTTGCTGACCAAATCTCTGCCAGTCCTCAGTACTGACCCATCTGCACATCCCCCTGACTATTCCTGCGAGACACCAATCTCTCCCATTTTCTGCAGACAACTGCACGACTGGAACCACAGGAACTATTTTGCTCAGCCATTGTTCATCCTCCTGTACTTCCTGGCAAGTGATCACAAAACTGTATTATGGTGCAGCCACATACCACTAAGTTAGATCTGCTTGGCTTTTTGGAACAAGGAGTGCTATAGTTGAAGCTACACTAAGGTATATCCCTGACCACTCGTACAGAGAAAACCATTACAGTACATTGTTTTCTAAGCAGTGTTGATTGATTTTTGTGATACACAGGATGCAATGTCAGGTACATAAGCAATCCAAACATTGAAAAGGTCTTACCCATGTGGTATTTCCATGCTCAGGAGGAGTAGCAAAATGTGTAATTCTAAGTATGCTTATGTGTTAGAAATATCTTATTAACCCTTTCACTGCCAGGCCCTACGCTTCACTTTTAAACTCAGATGACCAGACCATTTTTGCAATTTTTCTATTGCATTTTTATTTTTCCCTTACAGCTTTCAGAGTTTGTAAAATACCCCCCAAACCATATATTTTCTGAAAGCACATGACCAGTTGAATAAAAAGAAGGTGCTACTGATTTTTAAGGCCCCCATGATATTTTCATTAAAAATACATTGAAATCATTAGTAGCAGATACAAACAAAGCAAATTTTACAAAATTCCTGCTAAATTCCTACTAATTATAAAAGCTTCACCTGTATTGAAAAACATGAAAAAATAAATAAATAATAAATTGCGCCTTTTTGCAAAACAGTGAAAATTGAACATATGCTGAAAATTCTCTAAAAATCTGGAGGTATTAATCAGAGTTTGTAAAAGACCCCCAAAACCATATATTTTCTGAAAGCACATGACCAGTAGAATAAAAATGATGGTGATACTGGTTTTTTTTTGGCCCCACAATAGTTGCGCATATGTTTATCAAATCGCTATTTTCACAAAAAAAACCCAAAAACCGCTAAAATCCTCATTTGCACACAAAACCACAACATAACTTTTACATCCTTCAAAGCAAAAATGACAACTGCCACCTTAATGCAGTACAGGTCAGGTCAGCTGCTTGTAAACACGAGTCCACAATCATCTAAATTTGGCTGGATTGGGGGATGATCTTATCTGTATGGCATTTTTGAGGAATGTCAATCAGACAGTTAAAAAACTCTATTCCAGTCTTGTTGGCCTCTTCCTGCTCCCTCCTCCTCTTTATTAGATAATTGATCCCAGCATTGAAGTAAGTGAAAGCTGAGCCATGTTTTGGATAGTCATATGGTCTAAGATGTATATAAGAGGCTGAAACGCAATAACTACAGGTGTTGATTCCTTTTATTGGATGGATTTAATAAAATCGTATATTTTTTATTTTTGAGATATTGTGGTGTCGGATTTTTGGACATTTTGAACTTTTGTATGACTGAGTATTGGGGCCATCCAAGCAAATGTGTCTCCATCTCATCCTCACATTTCATAAGGGCTATTTTGGGGTAGCAGCATTATTTTAACCACTTCAATACCGGGCACATTCGCACCTTCCTGCCCAGGCCAATTTTCAGCTTTCAGTGCTGTCACTTTTTAAATGACAATTTCGCGGTCATGCTACACTATACCCAAACTACATTTTTAGCATTTTGTTCCCAGAAATAGAGCTTCCTTTTTCGTGGTATTTGATCACCTCTGAGGCTTTTATTTTTTGCTAAATGAATAAAAAAAGTTTTTCTTTGTTTTTGTTATAAAATTTTGTAAATAAGTAAGTTTTCTCCTTCAATGATGGCCACTGATAAGCTACACTGATGGACACTGATAAGGAGGCACCGATGAGGTGGCACTGATGAGCACTGACGATGGGCACTGATAGGCAGTACTGATAGGTGGCACTGATGGGCATTGATAGGTGGCACTGATGGGCACTCATAGGTGGCACTGGTGAGCGACACTGATGGGCACTGAAAAGCTGCACTGATGGGTAGTTATGGGTGCCACTGATAGACGGCACTGCTGGGCATGATAGGCGGCACTGATGGGCATTGATGGGCACTGATGGCTGGCACTGGCACTGGATTTCACTGATTGGCAGCGGCCTGGGCACTGATTGGCAGCTGCCTGGGCATTGAATGGCATTTCACTGGTGGTCTAGGCTGGCATACCTGGTGATCCAATGTGGTGGGCATCCCTGGTGGTCATAGCGGCATCCTGGTGGTCCTGGGTGGCATCCGAGTGGGGGCTGTGCTGATAAACAATCAGCACAGACCCCCCCTGTCAGGAGAGCAGCCGATCGGCTCTCCTCTACTCTCGTCTGTCAGACGCGAGTGAGGAAAAGCCGATCAACGGCTCTTCCTGTTTACATCGTGATCAGCCGTGATTGGACACGGCTGATCACGTGGCAAAGAGTCTCTGTCAGAGACTCTTTACCTAGATCGGAGATGCGGTGTCAAACTGACACACTGCAACAATGATCACCGCAATGCGCGCTCCAGTGTAAAGAAATAAAAGAAACCATTTAACTATTAGAAGCCAGTCTAAAGAATATCTTTCCTTCGCTGGGTTGAACAAGCATCAAAACACAGCCTACTTTCTGCACAAACCTTGTGGGCCATACAATAAATACCAAAGGGCCATAGTTGGGCACCAGGGCTCTAGTGTCTTTGGGAGCATTAGAAAGCCCATACATGATTCTTTTTTTGTTCAACCACAAATTTGAATTTTATCAAATGCTTGAATGGGGGAATCCACCTGCTGTGCTATCGTACTCTGCGGGTGGGGAGCATTCCCCACAATCAGAATACAATGATCAGTGTTGCTGGCTATAGCTGGTGGGACTAATCATTTGGGAAGAGCCTGAAAGGCTAGTTGTACACAAGCCAATCGATAGATCGACTTCTGTACAATCAGCTAGCCCATGGATCAAAATTTTACCTGTCCCTTCTGAACCAGTTGAATTTTGATCTATGTAACTTTAGGAGGACATTATTTTTTATTTGAACTGTATTTTTTACTTTTTTTTCTGGGCACCATTGGATGCTTAAAGACTCAGTAGCAAAATGTGATTTTAACCACATAATAGCATATGATCAGTATGCCAACTGAATTGTCATACTTGTCCAGTGATCTGAAAAAGTACAGCTTTTTACATGTACAAAGGCAAGTTTATCCCATTATTGTATGTTGGCGCATGCTTATGCAATCTCTCCTTGTACAAAAAATGTTTATTTGCCCTAATCTGTTATTATTATAGAACAAAGAGAAAGCAATTCAATTGGTAATGCCTAGCACACATGGACCGAATGTCGGGAGACTTCGGCCAGTTCAATAAATACCAACCGACATTCGGCCTGTGTGTATGTCAGCCAATCCGAAAGAAACCAAAGCAGTTTGGCCGGCTTCTGTCAGACGAGCATGCTGGAAGCTAGCAGCTGACCAGCTCCTGATCAGCGCTCTCAGCCAATGGCTAAGAGCGCTGACTGGAGTGTTCTGGCAGGGGTCGTCCCCCTGTCAGAACACAGCGGCTTAGTGGGTAGATCGCTGTGCTAATGTCAGGTCACTCAACCCCCCCAAAAAAACATTGTTTCCGTTCAACCCAAGAAAACCTACTAGTGTGTACCAGGCTTTACTTTACATTACTTTAAGTCTGTTCATCATTCACTATGCAGGACAGGTGGCGTGTATACTAAATACAGCGGGTAAAATAAGTATTGAACAGGTTGTGTGACACAAAGTTGTCCAATAGCCAAGGACCACTTGTGGAGAGCTTCAGGGAGACCTGGAATTAGCAGGTACAATTGTTTCAAAGAAAACCATAAGTAATGCACTCAACCACCCTGGCTTGTAGGCACGCTCACCATGCAAGACTCAATTGCTGAAGAAAAAGCATGTTGAAGCTTGTTTAAAGTTTGCAGTACAACAATTAGACAAGTCTGTGAAATACTGGAAGAATATAGTCTGGTCAGATGAGACCAAAATTAAACACTTTGAATGCCATAATATACTCCATGTTTGGAGGTCAAATGGCAGTGCACATCACCCCAAAAAACCATATAAACAGTGAAGTTTGGAGGTGGGAATATTATGGTGTGGGTCTGTTTTTCAGCATATGGTACTGGCAAACTTCATATCATTGAAAGAAGTATGAATGAAAAAATGTACCAAGACATTCTTGACAAAAAATCTGCTGCCATCTACCAGGATGATGAAGATGAAACGAGGATGGATGCCATATGGTGTGGGTCTGTTTTTCAGCATACGTTTTTTTCTGCAGCCATCCACCAGGATAATGAAGATGAAACGTGGGGTGGATGCCATAATACACTCCATGTTTGGAGATCAAATGGCACTGCACATCACCCCAAAAACACCATATAAACAGTGAAGTTTGGAGGTGGGAACATTATAGTGTGGGTCTGTTTTTCAGCATACGGTACTGGCAAACTTCATTTCATTGAAGGAAGGATGAATGGAAAAATGTACCAAGACATTCTTGATAAAAAATCTGCTGCCATCTACCAGGATGATGAAGTTGAAACGTTGAAATGAGGGTGGACATTTCAGCAAGACAACGATCCTAAACACATAGCCAAGGAAACTCTCATTTTGTTTCAAAGAAAGAAAATAAAGCTGCTAGAATGGCCCAGCCAATCACCTGACTTGAATCCAATAGAAAATCTATGGAAAGAACTAAAGATCAGGGTTCAAGAGGCCCATTGAACCTTCAAGATTTGAAGACTGTGTGGAAGAATGGGCCAAAATCACACCTGAGCAATACATGCGACTAGTTTGTCCATACAGAAGGCATCTTGAAGCTGCCATTACCAACAAAGGATTTTGTATGAAGTATTAAATAAATTTCAGTTAGCATGTTAAATACTTTTTTCCTGTGTCATTCCACAAAATAAAGGGAAAAATGTATATTCAGCTGAAATGCCATAGTTGCTAGAGTTTGTCTTTTAAAGGCTGAACTCCAGGCAAACAAATAAATGCAAAGATGAAATGAATATGAGAACTTGTTTACCTGCAAATTTATATGTATTTTTGTCCATCCACTCCTAAAAAGTTACAAAGCTCTATCACACAGCCAGATAAATGACACCACTTACAGTTAATACAATTGCATCTTCTTTGCAACACCAGCCTGCTGATTAGACAGTGAAAGCAGTAGCAAACAGAAAAGGTCATGACTCTGCTCTCTCCTTCTTATCAGCCTGTTGCTTCTCAACAAAATTTGATGAAGCACACCCGATTGGCTGCTCTTTTGGCCCCTCCCTCTCCCAGAGTGCTGCTTTAATGGGATTCCAAGAGACATTTCAAAGTCAGCTACTTACACCAATTGCGTTAAAACATGCATACAGAACTGAATTAATTTGTGTCTTTAATAACAGCCTATAATTCAGCTTAAACTTAGTAGTTGTTTTAAACTGTTTCTGCTATGTAGGTAATCTATTAGGTTTTGAACAATGCACGGTAAGTTATCCTCTATCTCATGTTTATTGATTAGAATGAAAGAGCTGAGATTTGAGTGTACACTGATTTTCAGCAGAACGCCTAGCAAGTGAAGCCTTAATTCTACCTTTCAGATCTCAATGAGGTTTTTGGAAGGAGCTGGAGGATCAGAATCACATTATGTCCTGTTGGCAGACATTCTGTCTACGCCACTAGACTTCATTCATGAGTACAGTGTACAAGAGCACTATAAACAGAGAACATTGATATACGTGGCCCAAGGATCATTTGAGCAAAGCCTTTCAAAATGTGACAGCTGTTCCTCATCTATTACCACAGAGTACAAAAAATAGCACAGTCAAAAAAAGAACTTTTGACCATTACAATGTTATCGGTTCCATAAACTTAACTTAAACAGGTAATTCGATTTCCTTAGTTTTATTACATTATTGCAATAACATTAGGTAACACATATAAACGGCTTATTAAAAGTACGTATAAGTTTTAATTTTTTTTCTGATCAATGTCACATACATTCCTAATCAACATGTTATTTGGTTTGGATATACAAACTGCAATAAGAAATATTATTAAATGCAAAGTTTATAACTCAAATTTAAGTTATACTATGTTGAAATTCTTGGCAGCTTTTTATCACAGGATTTACCTTACAAATTGTTAAACTTAACCCAATGAAGCCGTATTGTCCTAACCTTCCTCCTGGAGTCTACATCATAGAGAACTCTGACAGGAATATCTTGCTATGTCTGCTCAGATGAATATCACACCGGTAACAAATCACTTAAACAGGCATGAAAAAGAAAATGAAAAATTGAAAAATTAAATAAAAAATGTTCCATTTTAGTAATTTATGGATAAAAAAAGGGAGAAAAATCAGCGCATGAACAAATAAAGGTTAAATTCCATTTCATTCATTTTTCATATCACACCTAAGAATAATAATACTGTACTAAGTGCATCACTGGGCATCCAGAAATAAGTTGCAAAAAAAAAAAACCCTGGGCTTGACCAATATATACTGTAAGGTGCATACTGTATCTAGGAGAAAGATGAATGGCAGTGGAGGTGTCTGAACACCTAATTTTCCTAGTAAACACATTTGGCCCTAATGGAAAATTTTCTTGACGTCCCTGATGTACAGATTCTTCTCCACAACATGGACCAAAAATAAATAAAAATGTTCTGCATCTATCAATGGATTTCAGTTGTCCTTGTTAACTACTGTAACATTAAGGTTCAATGCATTTAGTTCCCATTGCATCCATTAAATAAAAAACATAACACAAAGGGAAGGTTGTTTATAATCTAAATTGTGTAATATACAGTGCCTTGAAAAATCATTCATACCCCTTAAAATTTTCCGCATTTTGTCATGTTACAACCAAAAACGTAAAAGTATTTTATTGGGATTTTATATGATAGACCAACACAAAGTGGCACATAATTGTGAAGTGGAAGGAAAATGAGAAATGGTTTTCAAATTTCAAATAAATATGTGAAAAGTGTGGCGTACATTTGTATTTAGCCCCCGAGTCAATACTTTTGTAGAACAACCTTTCGCTGCAATTACAGCTGCAAGTCTTTTTAACCACTTGCCGACCGGGCCATAGCCGAAAGACGGCTACAGCGCGGTCGGCTAGTTCTGGGTGGACGTCCATGGACGTCCTCCCAGAATACTGCTCTCGCGCGCCCCCGCATCACGGATCACGGTAAACGGCCACTGATCGCGGCCATTTACCATGTGATCGCTCCGTCAAATGACGGAGCGATCACATGTCAACAGACCAGCGTCATGTCATGACGCCGGTTCCTCCCTCCCCTCTGTGTACCGATCGGTACAGTGTGAGGGGAAAGGGGGAGGGATCGGATGGCAGCACCGCTGTGGGCTGCATGTGTAGTGCCCACAGCGGTGCTCAGTGACAATTTTAGTCACATCCATCCCTCCATGCTCAGCCATCCCTGCATAATACCCTGCAATACTCTGCATAATAGCCTGCAATACTCTGCATAATACCCCGCAATACTCTGCATAATACCCCGCAATACTCTGCATAATACCCTGCAATACTCTGCATAATACCCTGCAATACTCTGCATAATACCCCGCAATACTCTGCATAATACCCCGCAATACTCTGCATAATACCCCGCAATACTCTGCATAATACCCCGCAATACTCTGCATAATACCCTGCAATACTCTGCAATATACCCGGCACTACTCTGCAATATACCCGACAATACTCTGCAATATACCCGGCACTACTCTGCAATATACCCGACAATACTCTGCAATATACCCGGCACTACTCTGCAATATACCCGGCACTACTCTGCAATATACCCAGCAATATACCCTGCAATATACCCTGCACTACTCTGCAATATACACAGCAATACTCTGCAATATACCCGGCACTACTCTGCAATATACCCCGCAATACTCTGCAATATACCCAGCAATATACCCTGTACTACTCCGCAATACTCTGCAATATACCCGGCACTACTCTGCAATATACCCAGCAATACTCTGCAATATACCCCGCAATACTCTGCAATATACCCTGCAATATACCCTGCACTACTCCGCAATACTCTGCAATACCCCGCAATACTCCGCAATTTTTAACCAGTTCCCGCCCACAGTCATACGACGTCCTTGACTTTGTGCGGGGATATCTGAATGATGGGTGCAGCTACAGGCATCATTCAGATATCAGCTTTTTTAGCCGGCGATTTCCTACACCATAAGAATGATCATAGCGGCTGTTCCACTGCTTGATCGTTCTTATGGGAGGCGAGAGGGGACGCCCCCCCCCCTTCCCGCCACCCTCCGGTGCTTCTACCGACATCTCCGCTACGATAGAAGCCAAGATCGTTTTTTTTTTTTTTTTTTAATTTCAGGCACAGCCTAGAGGTGAGATGTGAGGTCTTATTGACCCCATATCTCACTGTAAAGAGGACCTGTCATGCCATATTCCTATTACATGGGGTTTACATTCCTTGTAATAGAAATAAAAGAAATAAAAGTGATCAAAAATTTTTTTGGGGGGGGGGGAAGTGTCAAACTAAAATAAATAAAGTAAAATAAACAATAAAAAAAAAAAAAATTTTTAAAGGGCCCATCGCATGCAGAAGCGAATACATACGTAAGTCCCGCCCACATATGAAAACGGTGTTCAAACCACACATGTGAGGTATCACTGCGAACGTTGGAGCGAGAGCAATAATTTTGGCCCTAGACCTCCTCTGTACAAAACATGTAACCAGTAAAAAATTTTAAAGCGTCACCTATGGAGACTTTTAAGTAGTGACGTTTGGCACCATTCCACGAGAGTGTGCAATTTTGAAGGGTGACATGTTAGGTATCTATTTACTCGGCGTAACTTCATCTTTCACATTATGCAAAAACATTGGGCTAACTTTACTGTTTTGTTTTTTTTTAAAGCACAAAACTGTTTTTTTTCCCCAAAAAACGCGTTCTAAAAATTGCTGCGCAAATACCGTGCGAGATAAAAAGTTGCAACAACCGCCATTGTATTCTCTAGGGTCTTTGCTTAAAAAAATATATATATAATGTTTTGGGGTTCTATGTAATTTTCTAGCAAATAAATTATTATTTTTACATGTAGGAGAGAAATATAAGAATTGGCCTGGGTTCTCCAGAACGCCTGGAGGTGCTCCGTGCATGTTGGGCCTCTGTATGTGGCCACGCTGTGTAAAAGTCTCACACATGTGGTATCGCCGTACTCGGGAGTAATAACAGAATGTGTTTTGGGGTGTAATTTGTGGTATGCATATGCGGTGTGTGAGAAATAACCTTCTAATATGACAATTTTGTGAAAAAAAAAAAAAGGAAAAAAAAAATCTTGATTTTGCAAAGAATTGTGGGAAAAGATGACAATTTCAAAAAAACTCACCATGCATCTTTCTAAATACCTTGGAATGTCTTCTTTCCAAGTAGGGGTCATTTGGGAGGTATTTGTACTTTTCTGGCATGTTAGGGTCTCAAGAAATGAGATAGGCCGTCAGTACTTCAGGTGTGATCAATTTTCAGATATTGGCACCATAGCTTTTGGACTCTCTAACATTCACAAAGACCAAATAATATACACCAAGTTGTACTTATTTTTACCAAAGATATGTAGCAGTATAAATTTTGGCCAAAATTTACGAAGAAAAATTACTAATTTGCTAAATTTTATAACAGAAACAAAGAAAAATTCATTTTTTTACCAAATTTTCAGTCTTTTTTCTTTTATAGCGCAAAAAATAAAAAACCCAACGGTGATTAAATACCACCAAAAGAAGGCTCTATTTGTGTGAAAAAAAGGACAAAAATGTCATATGGGTAAAGTGTTGTATGACTGAGTAATTGTCATTCAAAGTGTGAGAGCACCGAAAGCTGAAAATTGGTCTGGTTAGGAAGGGGGTTTAAGTGCCCAGTGGTCAAGTGGTTAAGTGTGTCTCTACCAGCTTTGCACATCTAGAGAGTGAAATTTTTGCCTATTCTCCTTTGCAAAATAGCTCAAGCTCTGTCAGATTGGATGGAGAACATCTGTGAACAGCAATTTTCAAGTCTTGCCACAGATTCTCAATTGGATTTAGGTCTGGACTGGGCCATTCTAACACATGAATATGCTTTGATCTAAACCCTTCCATTGTAGCTCTGGCTATATGTTTAGAGTCCTTGTCCTGCTGGAAGGTGAACCTCTGCCCCAGTCCCAAGTCTTTTGCAGACTCTAACTGGTTTTCCTCTAAGATTGCCCTGTATTTGGCTCCATTTTTCTTCCCATCAACTCTGACCAGCTTCCTAGCCCCTGCTGAAGAAAAGCATCCACACAACCATGTTTCATGGTGAGGATGGTGTGTTCAGGGTGATGTGCAGTGTTAGTTTTCCGCCACACATAGTGTTTTGCTTTTAGGCCGAAAAGTTCACCTGAGCTGTGGATCTCTGCAGCTCCTCTAGAGTTACCATGGGCCTTTTGGCTGCTTCTCTGATTAATGCTCTCCTTGCCCAGCCTGTCAGGTTAGGTGGACGGCCATGTCTTGGTAGATTTGCAGTAGTGCCATACTCTTTCCATTTTCAGATGATGTATTGAACAGTGCTTGCTCCGTGAGATGTTCAAAGCTTGGGATATTTTTTTATAACCTAGCCCTGGATTAAACTTCTCCACAACTTTATCCCTGACCTGTCTGGTGTGTTCCTTGGCCTTCATGATGTTGTTTGTTCACTAAGGTTCTCTAAGAAACCTCTGAGGGCTTCACAGAACAGTTGTATTTATACTGAGATTAAATTACACACAGGTGGACTCTATTTACTAACTAGGGGACTTCTGAAGGCAAATGGTTCCACAAGATTTTAGTTAGGGTTATCAGAGTAAAGGGGGCTGAATACAAATGCATGCCACACTTTTCAGATATTTATTTGTAAAAAAATTTGAAAACCATTTATCATTTTCCTTCCACTTCTTAAATATGTGTCATTGGTCTATCATATAAAATCCCAATAAAATACATTTATGTTTTTGGTGGTAATATGACAAAATGTGGAATTTCAAGGGGTATGAATACTTTTTCTAAGGAATATATATATATATATATATATATATATATATATATATATATATATATAATTTTTTTTGCAATAATAACTGATTAATAATAACTAAGAGATTTTGAAAACGTGACATGTATTTATGATCCTGACATTATAAAAAATAGTAGAAGTAGTAACACCAGTGATAAGCTGGCAGCTTTGTTATTACCAAAGCTGTTTCCCGGCTGCTTAGTGGAATCTACTTACCAATTTCACTTATGCTTATTCCAGGTGAGAGCTGTCCATTGTTGAAAGAACTATACATAAATAAGTTTGGTACGGACGTAAGGTCATAAATAGGTTCTTGCTTTATCTGTTTCATTCCACTTATGTCTATGCCTGACTGGTCTGGTGAGGGCTGTGCAGAATCCACACTGTAATAACCCTCTGACTTTGGCAGGTCAATGACATGTCCATTTGAGTAAGTGCCACCTGTTTCAGTGTTGAGATTGCTTAGACCATTGCTGATGTTACTGCTGTATACTCTGGCTAAAGCCTCTGCCTCTCCACTCTGCTGTTGCCTTTGTTCTTGTAACCGCTGCTGGTGCTTCTGAACTTCAGCATATAGACTGTCTCGCTGTTTTTTTGACATTCGTCCGAACTTGACAGCTGGGAAAAGAAAAACACAAAGTTGATGTCAACTGTATCACTTTGCATGACCTCTAGATAAATGCATTACATAATTGGAAATATTACTATTTAAAACCAATTATATCCATCAAGTACATCAATGTCTCTCTATTCTTTGAGCAAGTTATTCTAAATTAATATTTGTGGGCAATTGTTTTCATGCAAGTTTACATGGCACTGTAAAATTTCTGAGACGGTTATGAAGAATGAAAATCTTTTTGACAGGAACCATTTTAATCAGTAATATAAGAGTATTCCCACTTTCCAGAGTTCCTTGTTAACAACAGTGAACCCTGTCGATAGGATACTCATTTATTTATCTTGAGTACCCCACTATATTCCATTTTGCACAAAATGTCCTGAAAGCCTTATCCATGAAACTTTCACAGACAGTGCTGTCTGCTGTAAAGAGACTAATTGTTCTGCTAATTCTGTGGCCTGAACTGGGTTGCTCTCACACAACAAAGAGAAGAGAAGAGTGTAATGCTCTGAAGAGCCTGATACACTCATTTATTGTTAAGCTGCCAAAGTCTAACTGGTATCTGATGTAATCAATAGACTCGACATGACAATGGTAACAGCTTTGTATCGAATACCATTATTAGGATCTGTCTGGAATAAGAGATTAGTTGCTTCCTTCACTTGATTAACACGTTTACATAATATAAGGACTTCACACATATTTTTCTATAGTACACCTACAATGCATACATGCATGTGAACTGCTTTTTCTGCTTGCTTCCTTGGATATACAATAACAGTGTTCTTGGGAAACCCTAGTGTAATCAGTAGAACTTTCCCCCATAGTTTCACTTGCTTCTTTGGTTTCAGCTGTAAAGCTTTTTAGAGTCATAAAAAATATATTGTGAACAATTGAAGGGTGGCAATGATGTTTGCCCTTAATACAAAAGAAATTTAAGGTACACTGTATCCAAGCATTAAAGTTACACGTCTGTCAAAACTGAAAGTTAAAGAGATCCTATACTTCATTAACTGTTTATAGTTTTTGAAATGTAAGTAATAAAACCCAGCAAGCAGGCAGATCTTCATTGCGGAAGAGACATGCTATGTTTCTTTTGCAACAACAAACACTTACTCCCAATGACCCTGTAAGATTCTGGCTACCAAGGATACCTGAGAGATCTTATTTTGGTAAACTGAGTGGACTTTCTCATTGTATCACAGCTAAGGGATTAGCTGTATAGCACTGGCAAAAGGAAAATAGGCACCTCTTAAATTTAAACCTTTCATGACCAGAGATTATTAAAGTCTAGCACTCCAGGCCAAATTTAGTAACGTCAACATGTGTTGATTAACTAGACTAACACACAGACTAATTTGCATACTTAAATACATTTTAAGGACATATACGGCTTTTATTTTGTATTTCTCAGGCTCAGTGGTATCCTTAAGCTTATTACATGAATGAAGGCTTGCATGTGACCATAGCTGACATAGCGATCACATGATTGGTGGCTGAATCTGTCAGTGACAGCTTGGTCTGACAGGTAGCAGGTGCACAATGTTTGGCTGCTACCTGTGAAATAAGAGACACACAATAAAGTATCCTCAACACCTAACATAGTTAAGGAGAATCTTAGTCTTGAGATTCTGAGTGAGAAAGAGGTAAAGGTTTCAGTGTTTTTGGAAGAGTGAATTTAGGCCCCCACTACTAATACAGTAAAGCCAACTTTTTTTAAAGAAAAGCTCTTCCCGTGTTTAATATTGCTTTTGCAAGGAGGTTTCACTGTGTATATTCAATGGCACGTAACACAAATATTTCTGCCTTTTTAAACATTAAGGGAAAACTCCTGCCTAACAGAAGGCAACACAAGGTTTTTGTTATTACAGGTATTAGCCATAAGAGCATTTTCTGAGCAACATTCAAATTCTGCCTTTACTGAATGCACGAAAAGTATTCTTTTTGTTACCCTTAGCAAACTTCTCATTTTCCAGGGCAGGAGATGAAATGAGAATAAAGATTGGTTGCCACAGAGAGCAAAACATTATATATTGGTGACAACTGTAAAATTTTGTATTTTCTCTCACTTTTTGTAAGGTGACTATGGTCAGAAGGACACATTTTAAACTGACACTAAACAATATTCTTATTGTCCAAAAAATGATTCACACACATGCACTACTTAATGACCCTGTAATCTAATTTCCATGAAATAATTTCCTATTGTGTCTTTTCTCCTTTTAAAGTCCTCTGTGAGACCCAACCTCCCAAATTTGATTTAGAAGAGGCTGAGAGCAATACCATGTACTTTTTGATTCAATATATACTTGAAAAGATTTTTTGTTTTTTAATTAGAGTTTAATGTCCCTTTAAGCCTGTCATTCCTCTGCTAATCTGCTATTACTGACAGAACAATAGGCATATTGTATCGGGGCACAGAAAACAAGAGTGGGTCTTAAAGTGTAATTAAACCCAGACTATGAAAAACTCATTACATGCCATATAACAGGGTGTCCATACTTACAAAGCCACTAAAGCATTTGTTTTGTGTAGAGTGAAATAAACCTGGTTGATCTTGCCTTCAGCTGTCCCTCCCATCTTCTCTATGTCCCCATTGCAGCCAGAGATTGTGTAGACCAATTAGTGTCCTCTAAAGAGCATACTCTTTCACTTTCTTGTTTCACTTCCTTCCTAAGCTCATAATTTCCTCCTTTTTTCTTATCAGTGCAGCCCATATGACTATAGATTCACACATGTGAGTGTATACATAGTGGTAAATGACACTTCCCTCCCTCTCTCTTCCTCTATGTCCTCCTATTGCTAAACATTATGGGGCAGGATATATTATATTCACACATGCGAGTGTATACACAGTGGTAAATGACACTCCCCTCCCTTTCTTTTCCTCTATGTTCTCCTATTGCTAAACTTTTTGGGGGCATGATATATTATGCTGATTGATTACATTCACTAAGAAACTCACAAAAAAACAACAGTATTAAACATATCAAATGTACTTGCTAATACCTGTAAAGTAAAAAAAAAAGAGCCTTGGATGTTGGAGAGATGATGTCTGGACAAAATGAATACTAGTGTCAATCATCTTTGACTCTGTCTACACCATATTGATGCACAAAAATACACATTTGATAAAATAAAGATTTCTAGAGAGCTGTAAAACAGTTTTTTGATATTTATAATCTAATCTGAATTGCTCTTCCAAAACTGCTTTTTTTATTAGTCACGTGACTGTCACAGTACCAATCAGGGCTGGCCAGACACAGATTCATACTATACAGAGCACACATCAGCAGGGTATTAGAAGCCCCTCCCAGGGATCTTTCCCTACAGGTGAAATGTATTTAGAACATATAAAATAATAAAAAGATATAAAGCATCAGTTTCAAAACCTTTAAAGCTGGGCTCTGTGATAAGCAGATATTGTCTAAATACAAGAGACAGGTGCATTCTTACTTTAATCTTGGTGTGCTTTGTGTATTTATTCCAGATCTGTGTAGTAATCCAGTATGAAACTTTGCCTGTGTTCATGGGTTACCTGTAATAAAGACCAGTAGCTGCTGAGCTCTCTCTCTCTCCTTGTGCAGGGTAACTGGTCTTGTCTCTGCCCCTCCTGTAATTTTCTGTAGGCAGCCTGTAGTGGGTGGTCCTTCTGAAGCCCTCCCACAGCTCTACTCTTTGCACAGGCAATGTGCAGCACAGTGAGGATGTCATTGCTACCTATACAAGGTAACAACAAAGGTTTGCAAAGGTATTTGGTGCACACAAAGTGGATTTTTGTTATTTGTGGCTATTGAGGAATATATTTTATGCCTGGAGTTCAGCTTTAAACTAAACATTAAATATAATTGACTTAGAATATATTATAGCTGACCTTTAAAACAAAAGGTTGAAAAGTTTACAGAAGACAATGTACACTTTGATTCATTAACTATGAAAAACGGACATCTGGATGTGTGCTAAGGGTTGCTGTACTTTGTACAATATCATTCTATTTTACTTGATAAAGGTTGACTTTTGATTCATTTTGCATGGTTGAAGATATGTTCAATTATATTTTTTTATATTACAGCAGATGATTGGGTGAAGTTGCCTTTAAATAAGTGTCAAAGTTCTTTCTTATACTCAGTATGCTAAAAACAGCAGTTGCCATTTTATCTTGCTGGAGATGTTTCTTTCGGAGGATGCCATTTACTGCCCTCTGCTGTGAAGGTGTGACAACAACAGCATAAATACAACTGCATACCACAATGTAACTTAAAATAAAGGGCATACAGAACTGCATCTAAGCACTAAAAAGAACAGTGCCTTATGCTGCTCATACACTAGCCAATTTTAGTCTTTCCATTAACCTTCAACCCTGGCAATCCACCAGTTCTTGTCACAGTTCTGAATAAGCTAAAGCCTCGTACACACGATCGAACTTTCCGCCAACAAAACCGTGGAATTTTGTCTGAAGGGTGCTGGCTCAAACTTGTCCTGCATACACACGGTCACACAAATGTTGGCCAACAATTACAAACGTAGTGACATACTAGACGTACTACATGGTTTTTCAGCTCTTTAGCGCCACCCTTTGGGCTCCTTCTGCTAATTTCGTGTTACGAGAAGTTTGGTGAGTGTTGATTTGCGCTTTGCTTTTCGCGTTTTTCATTTCGTGCTTTTCAGTTTGCTTCTGAACGGCCGTTCATCAACCAGACATGTTGTGGAATCGAAGGAGATAACGTGTTATTTATTATTGGCCTTGGAGTTATTGCTTTGACATTATTTTTTTGGTTGAATAATGATTTGATTTGGTCAATTTTCTATATTTTTGAATGCATAGAATGCACTTTTTGGTTATTTTCTATTGGCAGATAGCATGTCTATTTTTTTTTTAATGCACAATAAAAAAAAATTGGGGAGAATAATACTTGGCTTTGTGTTTTACTTCAAATGAATGTTTGGGAGTAGGCAGTTACATTTTAAAAAATACAATGTAAAATTGACAAGGGACACCAACATAGTTGTATCTTTGTTCTTAAAAACTAGGGGATAATGGTGTTGTGGTAACTTGCACAGATTAAAATAATAATAATAATAATATTATTCTTGATATCACTAGAAAAAAAAAGCCTTTGAAAATTTGTTTTCAATAACTCCATCAGTATCACCAGCAAAGCAGCTTCATTATTATCCCATTAAAGAAGAAGAGAATTGTGCGCTGCATTTGGAGATTTCATAATTTGCCAGGTCACAAATGTTAATTCTCCATTACGAACACTAGTTTACAAGACCAACCGCTTCTGATTCCGAGCATGCGTGTTTGTACTTTGGCCTTTTGTCCGACGGACTTGTGTACACACGATCGGAAAGTCCGACAACACACATTTGTTGGCGAAAAATTTGAGAACATGCTAGCCAACATTTGTTGGTGGAAAGTCCGACAACAATTGTCTGATGGAGCATACACACGGTCGGAATGTCCGCCAACAGCCTGACATCCAACATCAAATGCAGGTCAGAAGGTGGTCAAATACACTTGTCAGTTCATTCAGGATGATCTGAAAAGCATCCAAAACTGGTGTCAAAGTGTTATCATTGACCCAAAATCTAATGACACAGGCCCTAAGGAAGCAGAAGGGAATACAGCATGAACAATAAAAAATATTTTGTGGAAATGAAAGAATGTCAGGATGCCATGCTAGGAGTTGGAGAGCCTATGAAAAATTTCATAATAGAGACACAAAGGGATCCAAAAAGTACAACTGGGCCACTCAGCTTACCAATATCTACTTAAGAATTAAATATCATTATGAAGTCGATTAATCTTTGTTCATGTTCAAACATAATTTCTATATACATTATAACGATCACAATCTATTTATAAGAAATAGATGTGACTTTCACCAACCATGCTCTGGTGGAGAATCAATCATTCGCATTTAAAACATATGTACCTAGAAGATGCTCCTGTAGAGAATGTTTCCTGAAATTCAGATTCACGACTTTATAAATATTCCCCTTAAGTGATTAGTATAACTTTTTACTTTTACATAAAAAAGTGATTATATAATTTACTTCAATCATCCAGCCATATGCATACCAAAGTTCATTTTTTTTACTTTCGTTTGCACATTGGGTATTTATGCTAAACACAGCTTTCCCATATTAGGTAACTTAAGTAAACATTCTCTACTCCTTGCGTAAATTAACGCCAGTGAATATGTCTGCTTATACTTAGGGCAGTAGGACTGTTGCGTAGTTCCAGCACAATCTATGGAATGGAAAGGTGAAAACTGCCTGGTTCTCTTGCTTTGAGGACAACTGTTTGTTGAAGTTCATATTTGCCATATTTTCAATTGGTTGCCTTGTTTATAAAGTGGTGTTTTGGTGTATTTGCTAATAGGACAGTTTTGCATTCTATTTCTACAGTGGCTTACACTATATGCCACATTTCTTCAAAACTACACTCATTTTTTTAACCACTTGCCGGCCAGCCACCACAGTTGTACTGTGGCAGAATGGCACAGCTTGGCTAAACGACGTTCTGTAACGTCACTTTGCCCTGTGGCCACTAGGGGCGCATGCCCCCTGCTCACCCGCGGAGACAATGTGAGTGCTCAGGGCACACTGAGAACCAGGATCTGTGTGTGTAAACACACAGTTTCTGGTTCTCTGAGGGGAGAAGAGACAGAGTAATGCCCTGTACACACGGTCGGATCTTCCGACGGAAAATGTGTGATAGGACCTTGTTGTCGGAAATTCCGACCATGTGCGGGCTCCATCACATATTTTCCATCGGAATTTCCGACACACAAAGTTTGAGAGCTTGCTATAAAATTTTCCGACAACAAAATCTGTTGTCGGAAATTCCGATCGTGTGTACACAAATCCGACGCACAAAGTGCCACGCATGCTCGGAATAAATTAAGAGACGAAAGCTATTGGCTACTGCCCTGTTTATAGTCCCGACATACGCGTTTTATGTCACAGCGTTCAGAACGATCTGATTTTCCTACAACTTTGTGTGACTGTGTGCATGCAAAACAAGTTTGAGCCAACATCCATCGGAAAAAATCCATGGATTTTGTTGTCGGAATGTCCAATCAATGTCCGACCGTGTGTACAGGGCATAAGAACAGCGATCTTTTATCTTCCCTACACAGTCCCCTCCCCCCTTCAGTTAGAACACACACTAGGGAACACAATTAACCCCTTGATCGCCCCCTAGTGTTAACCCCTTCTCTGCCAGTGACATTTTTACATCAATGCATTTGCATTTTTATAGCATTGATCGCTGTATAAATGCCAATGGTCCCAAAAATGTGTCAAAATTGTCCGCCATAATGTTGCAGTCCCGATAAAAACCGCAGTTCGCTATCATTACTAGTAAAAAAAAAATTAATAATAAAAATGCCATAAAACTATCCCCTATTTTGTAGACGCTATAACTTTTGCCCAAATCAATATACGCTTATTGCGATTTTTTTTTACCAAAAACTGAGGAAGAAAATAGTTTTTTATATATTTTTGGGGGATATTTATTATAGCAAAAAGTAAAGAATATTGCGGTTTTTTTTTTCAAAATTGTCGCTCTTTTTTTGTTTATAGCCCAAAAAATAAAAACTGCAGAGGTGATCAAATATCACCAAAAAAAAGCTCTATCTGTGGGAAAAAAATGACATCAATTTTGTTTGGGTGCAACGCCGTAGGACTGCGCAATTGTCAGTTAAAACGACGCAGTGCCGAATCGCAAAAAAGTGCTCTGGTCAGGAAGGGGGTAAAATCTTCCGGGGCTGAAGCAGTTAATGAGCTACTTCTTTTCTAAAACTAGCACTACATTTTCTAATAAAAAAAAAATACACCCTTTTCTTTAAAAAATTACAGCCTTTTCTACTTTTTTTTGCTAAACTGGCATAGTTAGTCAGGTTGAAAAAGGCACATGTCCATCGACTTCACCCAATATGGTTACTTTTTACTAGAAAACACTTTATTCACAAATTTCAAAGAGCAGTTTAGTAGCTGACAGACAATAGCTGGTAAAAACTATTTCAAAAGGAACATATGAGGAAATTGTGTAAACATTTCATTATGCCATTTCTTGCTCTGGCTTTGGGGGGAGGCACAACCTGCCAGTGACTGTAGGTATGTTAGTTTTTTTTCATACACTAAGGAACCTGTACAGATCAAATACAGATCTAAAAGTAGAAAATATGAACTCAGAAGGAAATTTCCCAATCCACCTTTGCTCAGAGGTTGAGTAACCATCTTAGAGTTCATAATTCCATCATTTTCTTTTTAAACAGAAATGTTGGTCTTTTCATGTTCCACTGTATCTCAACTATATTAGAAGAAACTTTCAAAAGAATACAATACTGAAATTGAAGTTAACTTACCATCTCTAGACATTCCCAGGGCAAGACACTTCTGCAGTCTACAGTGCTGGCAGCGGTTTCTATTTGTTCTGTCAATTAAACAGTTCCTCTGCCTTGGGCACGAATAAGAGGCATTGTTTTGTTGACTTCTTCTGAAGAATCCCTGAAATGGTAAGAGATAATTAGGAATCCAAATGATATTTGTGGTAATTAAACGTATTGTGATAAAAAAACTGTCTCATTACTAAATAAAGAATAAAAAAGAAATCTCTGGGATGTTGATTTGTATATGAAATGTAGCCCTGCAGTATGACATTAGCATTCAGAAGGCTCATAATGGGATATCATTAATACCATGCAAGAAATACCATATTAATGTTTACTGTGGTTGTTGTGAGCTAACAAACTCAACCAAGGGGATTGTAAAGTTGGCCACAGATGAAATGACTTTTCATCTGATAAAACCAAGATAGGAAATTTAAAAAAGATATACACAAAAAAAAATCACAATCATGCTTTGCAAAAGAATTGTCATGCGTGAATGATTATGGCTTGTATGGAATCCTTCATTGTTACAATGCATTGAAAAAGTATTCATACCTCTCGAAATTTTCCACATTTTGTCATGTTACAACCAAAAACGTCAATGTATTTTATTGGGCTTTTATGTGATGGACCAACACAAAGTGGCACATAATTGTGAAGTGGAAGGAAAATGATAATTGGTTTTCAGCATTTTTTACAAATATATATCTGAAAAGTGTGGCGTGCATTTGTATTCAGCCCCCCCTGAGTCAATACTTTGTAGAACCACCTTTCACTGCACTTACAGCTGCAAATCTTTTTGGGTCTGTCTCTACCAGCTTTGCACATCTAGAGAGTGACATTTTTGCTCATTCTTCTGTGCAAAATAGCTCAAGCTCTGTCAGAATGGATGAAAAGCGTCTGTGAACAGCAATTTTAAAATCTTGCCACAGGTTCTCAATTGGATTTAGGGCTAGACTTTGCCTGGGCCATTCTAACACCTGGATTTACTTTGATCTAAACCATTCCATTGTAGCTCTGGCTACAATAATCCCAATAAAATACAGTTACGTTTTTGGTTGTAACATGACAAACTGTGGAAAATTTTAATTGTGGAAAATTTTAATTGGTATAAATACTTTTTCAAGGCACTGTATATGTCCATGTGCTATTGAATTAGCAGATTGGCAGATGTCCTAGCAACTTCACTGCCTACCACTCTGTATGATCTTTCACACTGATGACATCTGTGGGTAATGGTTGTCTGCAGGAATTATTTTTCCATCTGGAAAATCAGTTTTGTTAATATTTACCAGTTATTAAGTCATCAAAAAAGTTTGAATATTCTGTGGATTGGATAAAACATGGATGTCTCTGACCAGCTCAAGGCTGGTTGAGATATTTACCTTAAAAGCAACTTGACAAAATTGGCTTATGCTCTGCATATTGTCTTTAGCTATGAAAAATATATAGTTCTGCCTTATTTAAGTTTACCTGCTTTGACTGAGTATGACACTTTAGCTGGAGTGTCAGGGAGAATTGATTTATTAAAGGCTAAGTCAACTTTTGGAGCATGATACACGTTACAACTGTAGGTAGGTTGTAACATATACCATGTTCCAGCACCTCCTCACCCCCCAACCACCCCCTCCTCATGACAGCGTGCAGGGGCTCTCCTCCCCTAAAGCCACTGTTACATTTAAAATTGCTGCAGCTGTGGGGGCTGAGCCTGTACAACCACATCATTTATTCACAGGGCTCTGTGAATGAAAAAAATACAAGTCCCGTTTGCCACCAGGGCAGATGGCTTGTCGTTCTCAGTGGACTATGAAGGCGCTCATCAGCACTTTCTCCAGCTTTCTAACAGAAAGCCCCTACAGAGGTATGGGCAAGAATGCTATAGGAATAAATAATAAATGCACATTTTTTTTTAAGATAAACTTATTTTTTAAAGGAATAAAGGCTGTTCAGTTAGCAAAGCATGTAACTTAGTAAATAAAGTGAAGCTATGATCATTTTGAATATTGTATCATATGCAAGAGAAATGTAGAACAAACTGGATTTTTGCATACACAGATGATTGTAGTAAACATAGCTTCACCTCATTCATTAAGCTAAATGAACATACACTTCCCAAAGGATACATGCAGCTAAGCAACTTTCAGACTTCAGATGATCGCTGACACTGATTACCTTAACATTTAGGATTATAATATTTCTATTATTTTAAGCTAGTCTTGTTACACTTTCCAAGGCTCTAGTAAACAACTTACATATCTAAAGCAGGTTAAATGCGAGTCTGTTGTATTGCTTGCTGATGTAAGCTCTAATACTGTACTGCCTAACCAACTTCTTCCTAACAACATTTCTTTAACAGATGGCAAATAAACTATCCACCATTGTCAAGATTGTATGCAACAGACACATTTCTGTTTTTTCTGTTCACTTGTTGCTTGTATATGGCTATTTCTGTTACAGGTCTCTTATCTCATCTCTGTATATGTTTTGTCCACCATTTTTTTTTCTAAAAAATGCATAACTTTTGCTCTCTAACATCGTCATTTTTCTTTCTTGCTCACTATCATGGAACAAGAGTCCCTAGTTTGTTTGCCCTGTCTCTTTTTGCAGTGTTTACCTTTCTGATCTACTAGAGTCTGTTTGCCATAGTAACCTTTCAATTCTCTGGTAGAGAGAATGGATTAGCCCACTCTCCCTGTCTAAATTCATTAATTAGTTTCTCCCTGTTCCTTTTCCTGTTTAGCCCTGTCCCCTGTTATTTTTTTACTCATGGAAGGCTCTGTAAGTACATCCTGGCAAATCTTGCAATAAGCATTCTGTTTTTTAACTCCTTCCTGGATAAGCATTCCACATAGAGAAGCTCTCTCAATACCCTACAACATCTGCAAACTTATCTACAAACTCTCTGCTGTTATTTTATAAATAAAGTTAAGAAAGTTAAAGGACTTTGTTGTGCTTTGATTTGGCCTTATTCATATCCTTGCATATGACACTGGGGTTGCAGAATAGTAAAAAACTGATTGCTGTGCTTTGAAAAACAGCACAGAAAGCTCGAGCTTCACACAGTCCTTATGCTAGGAACAAGCAACAGTGTCAGCGCTCTCTGACAAAAAGACTGCAAGGAACTTTACAACAATTCTGTCTATCCGGAAGCCTTTCTCTGCATAGTGTTACAGTGAGGAGCAGCCATCTTACCTACCCCTGCGCATGCCACCATTTAGCTGCCAGGATAAGGGTCAAGCACCAGAATACCTGTGAGTTCAGCTACCCCTACGCTGACCGCTGCAGGACACTGAATGGCATAATCTGGGACTGTTGCCCATCACTGATTAGATAACAGACCGCACGCCACACATGCTGGCTAAAGGCCTACACACACCAGCAGCATGGAAGAATGCAGGCCCTTACTAGACACCGCACAGGACAGTGACAACCTGGACACCGAGACCATTACACAACTGCGGGCAACACAAAAAGGCGCAGTGCCTAAATGAATACTCACTCATACACAAAAGGCCCGCAAAAATTATGAAGCTAACATTGACGCGCACCGCGTCAAGTTAGAAAGGGCTTGGGAAGACACAATACTTGAAATATGTAATGCCACAGGTGTTAGCAGTCAAGAAGGACAGATTATGCAAGCCATAACTCAGATTGAATTATGCCATGGACATTACGTAGTGCTGTCAAAGACTTAATTCACCTATCTGACTAGAATGAACACAAACAGCCTGCAAGAACGTGACCTGCAAAAAGCGATTGATCTGGAGCGAGAAGGCATTGTGGAGATTGCCATCACGAAAGTGTAAAAAGAAGAAAAGGAGCTCCTCCTGGAGATGGTGTCACTGCGCTCTAGCACATCCAGAAACTCCTCAAGGTCAGGCAAATCAGTGCATTTAAATGCATCTAGTGCAAGCACAAATGCTATCAAGGCTCGAGCCACTGCGGAGGCTGCATATGCTAGGGCCAAATATGACCAGAAAGAGGCAGCTATAAGAGCCGAGAGAGCACGCATAGAAGAGGAGGAGCAGACAGCTGCCATCACTGCATCTAAAAAGGCTGAATTGAAGGCAACCTTAGAAGTCCTAAGTAAGGAAGAGGCCACAGCAGCCACCATAGCTCAGGCTGAAGTCTTGGAAGCTGTGCAACTGGATGGCGGGGAGCAAAAGTAGGACCTGATGCCACCAGAGGGTTCAGGCAGTCGTACGGCAGATTACGTGAGAAACCTTCTCGGTTTCCACACCAGTGCAGTGATGGCGACATATCTGACACCAAAGACTTGCTAGACCCGAGATAAGACGCTGTTCCTCCAAAGATACTAGGTGCCTGGGATATCAGCAGTCAAAGAAGTCATCACTCCAGTGTGCTCATGGATGCACCACCACAGGCTCGCCATGTGGCTGCGCTAACACAGAGAGATACAGCTATACATACTGGCCAGCAATCACCAAACACTTGCATCAAAGAGGAGACGATCACAAGACCCTTCCAGGGAACCACGGCAGATCAAGATCAGCACACCAATGTATCAGGTCTGACTGACATGGGGAAGTATATGATCCGAAGAATTACAGGATATGGAAGTTCACATTCAAGGATGCTATTAAGAATCTGGGCTTCTCTGCCTGCTGACCAAATGGCCGGGGAAAGAATCAGTGGAAAGGCTCAGGGCAGCCAATGTGAACCACCCCCAAGTAGGTCTGGACTTAGTATGGGAAAGGCTATAGGAATGCTATGGTAGCCCAGAGGCAGTCGAAGATGTCCTCTACAAGAGGGTCGACAATTTTCCCAGAATTACTCTCAAAGACTATACGAAGTTACGAGAACTTGGGGATTTGATGCAGGAGCTGGTGTCTGCAAGAAAAGATCAATCCCTTACAGGCCTCAACACACTGGACTCTGCTCGCGGAGTGAGACCAATCTTAGAGAAGCTACCCTACAACCTCCAAGAAAGATGGATTTAGCAAGGCTCCAAATACAAAAGGGAGAAGCAGGTCACCTAACCCCCCTTCTCTTTCTTCTTGAGCTTCATTCGTGAAGCAACCCGCACAAAGAACGATCCCAGCTTCATTGTGGGTGCACAAACCACACTCAAGTAGCCTGAAGTATGAAAGACCAATGGCAAGATATAACAAGCCCACACTCCAGCCACTGGAGTCAAGAAGCAGAACATATGCAAAGAATGTCCCATACATAAAAAAAAACCCACATCCGCTTAACAAATGCATTGGGTTTAGAATGAAGTCCATAGAGGAGTGCAAAAACTTACTACGAGAGTTGGGAGCTTGCTTTAAATGCTGTACTTCTACAGGACATCTATCCAAGGAATGTAAAGAAGCCATAAAATGCACAAAGTGTAACAGTAATAGGCATGTAACAGCTCTACACCCAGAGACATTTAAGCCTAAAACGGTTAAGACCCCTAACCCTATAATAAGGCAGGACAGGGAGGAAGAAGAGGTTAAGACACCACCCCCATCAGTAACATCTAAATGTACTGAGATTTGTGGCGATGGAGGCGAAGGTAGATCTTGTTCGAAGATATACCTTGTGGCAGTGCACTCCGAGGGACACCCAAAAAGGACTGTAAGAATGTATGCTATCATCGACGATTAGAGCAATCGATTGTTGGTTAGATCAGAATTCTTTCAATATATTCAACATACAAGATAACGCTTCCCCTTACATGCTCCAAACGTGCGCGGGATGAATAGAGACAACGGGGAGGAGAGTAAACACCTATATCGTATGTTTCGTGGACGGTAAGGTAAAGATGCCACTCCCCACAATTATCGAGTGTAATCACATGGTGGATGATACGAGCGAAATCCTGACACCAGGTGTGGCATGCCATCACCCTCATCTCAAGTCGATAGCTGACTGCATCCCATTACTAAACGAAAGCGCGCAGATCTTGCTACTACTTGGTAGTGACATCACGAGAGCGCATAAAATCCGCAAACAGCAGGATGGGGAACATGATGCCCCATGCACCCAAAGGCTTAATCTAGGATGGGTGATAGTAAGCGAAATATGCATTGACAAGACACGCAGGCCTGACAATGTAGAAGCCCCACGTACAAACTTGCTGGAAAATTTTTGTGCATCTATCTTTAAGCCATGTCTGAACCACTTTCATGTTAAGGAGATGCTCGGGATCAAAGGGGGACATAGGCATGTCATCGGAGCACAACAACAGATCCCTGGGTTAGAGAAATGCACCGATAACCTAGGGTGCACAGTGTTCCAGACTACAAGAAACAATAACAAACGAGCACCTTCGATAGAAGATAGAGAATTCCTGAGGTTGATGGACAAGATACAAAGACAAATCGGGTAGTTGGGTGGCCCCATTGCCCTTCCGTTCACCCAGAAGACGCTTCCCGAATAACAGAGAGCATGCCATCTCTAGGTTCACTTCACTCTGTCGTAACTTACAAAGGAATACAAAGGTCATGCAGAACCAGCGCTCCCCCACTGAAGGAAGGTGAAGAAAACTGGTACCTTCCCTCATTCAGTGTCTACCATCCTCAGAAATCTGGTCAAATCCGAGTAATGTTGGACTCCAGGGTACCAGGGAGTCTCTCTAAACGACGTCCTTCTCACCAGACAAGACTTGAATAATAGTCTTCTAGGAGTGTTGATACACTTCCGCAAAGAATCAATCGCCATAACGGCAGACATTCAACAGATGTTTTACTGTTTCCTTGTAGGAGAAGATACCGGAAATTATCTGTGGTACTGGAACAATGACGTGAATGACGAAGTCATAGAATATAGAATGAAAGTACATGTCTTCTGTAACAGCCCATCCCCAGCAGTTGCCGCCTTTGGACTCAGAAGAACGGCCCAAGAAGGGGAAGAAGAGCATAGGAAAGACGCTAGGAGTTTAGTAGAAATGTGGATGATGGGTTGAAATCAGTACCCACAGAAGAAGAAGCCATAGACCTACTCAAACGAATGCAAGGGATGCTAGCAACGGCCAATTTAAGGTTACATAAAATAGCTTCCAATAGCGCTACACTAATGAAGGCATTTCCTACAGACGATCACGCAAGTGACCTAAAGAATTTGGATCTCGGGATCGACACACCTCAGCGTAGTCTGGGGTTAAGTTGAAATCTCAAAATGGACACATTCACTTTCCAGGTGTCCATCGAGGAAAAACCCTACACTTAGCAGGGAGTCCTGTCCACAGTCAACTGTCTTTACGACCCGCTGGGATTCATAGCCCCAGTCACAATTCATTGCCTCCATAAAGATTAAAAGAGAGGGAAACGTGGAAGGAGTCTTTGAAGTTTCTTGAACAACTTGAGATCCCACGTCCCTACTCGCCGACATCTCTCACTGCTGTACACAACAAAGAACTTTGTGTATTCTCAGATCCCTCAACCAAGGCAATAGCAGCGGTGGCCTACCTAAGAACTGAAGATGCAAGTGGTAAACACCATACCAGGTTCATCCTAGGCAAAGCTAAACTGGCACAACCCATTCATACCATACCCAGACTTGAGTTATGTGGCGCAGTATTGGCAGTAGAGTTGGCAGAACTCATTGAAAATAAAATAGACTGTAAATTAGATGCTATCAGGTTCTACACAGACAATAAAGTGGTGTTAGGTTACACATGCAATACAAAGAGAAGATTCTATATATATATGTGCAAATCGGGTGGAAAGAATCAGCAAGTCTACCCAATCAAAACAATGGCACTACGTGCCCACAGACCAGAACCCTGCAGATACTGAGACCAGATCCATGCCTGCAGCACATTTACAGAATATGTTGTGGCTCATATGACCAACATTCCTAACACAGGTAGATGGTATACCATCAACCCTAATTAATGACTTTGATCTCATATATCCCGAGAGAGACCTTGAAGTAAGGCCCCAAGTGTCTGTCCTACTTGCCAACGCACAGCCCGGAAATATATTTGGTTCTCATCGTTTTCATCGCTTCTCAAGATGGACGGCTCTCCTGCGAGCAATAACGCACCTTAGACACATAGTCATCTCCTTCCGCCAAATGCTTGGTGACAAAAACAACCAACTGCCACAGTTGGCATATCTGCCAAAAACTACACACTTTAGAGGAAGTCAAGAAAGCAAAAGAAATTGTCCTCCATAACGTTCAGAGAGAAACATATACAGAGGAGATCCATTACATCTACGAAGAGAGAGACATTTCTAAAAAAAAGCCCTCTTTGGAATTAAATCCTATCATCGATGAAGACGGCCTCATGAGAATAGGGGGTCACCTTAGTAACTCCCATTTATGCAGAGAAGAAAGAAATCCTCTTATTGTTCCCAGTCAACATCACATTGCTACTCTATTAGTTTGGCACTATCATGAACAAGTCATGCATCAGGGATGACATTTTACAGAAGGAGCCATTAGAGCAGCGGGAATATGGATCATTGGCACCAAGTGGTGCGTAGCCAGAATTCTCCACAAGTGTGTTAGGTGCCGCATGTTGAGGGGAAAAAGCCAAGAACAAAGGATGGCGGACTTGCCACCAGACAGACTTAGCACAGAACCCCCATTTACTCACATAGGATTTGATGTTTTTGGACCATGGATGATCATCTCACGTAAAACGACGGGTGGGCAAGTTGGCTGCAAACTATGGGCGGTGCTTTTCACCTGTATGAGTAAACGGGCCATACACATCGAGGTCATAGAATAAATGGTTACATCCAATTTTATAAACGCTCTCAGAGGATTCTTTGTAATCAGGGGACCAGTCAAACATATACATTCCGACCGTGGAACCAATTTCATTGGAGCATGTAAGGAATTAAAAATAGACACTGAAGACATTGAAGATAACAGCATCCAAAAGTATCTGCGTGATCAAGGGTGCATGTGAATATTCAACTCTCCTCATTCCTCTCACATGGGTGGAGAATGGGAACGCATGATCAGAGTGACTCGACGCATTTTAGACTTTATGATGATAACTACTAGTTTAGCTCGACTCACCCATTAAGTGCTAACCACATTGATGGCCAAAGTGTCAGCCATTGTCAATGCATGGCCTTTGATTCCAGTATCAACAGATCCAGAATCACCAAGCATTCTGACCCCAGCAATGCTCCTTACACAGAAGATAGGAGACATTCCCACTCCAGTCGGGGACTTCAATTAAAAAAACCTATATAAACGCCAATGGAGACAGGTGCAGTGCCTCCCTAGCACCCTTTGGGACTGTTGGAGGCGCGAATATCTTGTGACACTTCAGGAACGTTGCAAATGGCAAGCTGTCAAACAAACCATTCAAGAAGGAGATGTCATTTTGTTAAGAGACAAGCAGGTACCGCAAAACAAGTGGCCTATACGTCTCATCGTTAAATCCATCCCTAGCGCAGATGGTATAGAAGGGATTTGCTGGCCTCACACATAGGGATAAGTTGTATAAAAGTGTACCATCATCTGAGTTTAATTTAGAACAGAAATTTTGGGAGCAAGGACCCCAACTCCAAGCTCTCCAAGGTAAGGTGCAAGCGGACTATCACGGTACAAGTGAAAAGGGATAAACAGCAAAAATACAGAACATGTATATAAAACCAAAATGTATTTATACAACAATAAAGGGAATATAAAAATACAAACTATATAAAGATGTGCACAGACAACATGGAATATCGACTAGTTTCGCGGGAAACCCGCTTCATCGGGAAATGAATCTGTGGATAAAATGCAATACAATCAAATATATATATATTTTCAAAGGAAAAGATGTGGAAAGTAATGCCAGGATATGAGGGAGGAGGGGGGAGGAATAGAGAAAATATTTGTAAACAGATGTAAGGGGCTGCTTACCCATGTGATGTGCAAACAGAGTTCAGGCCAAGCCCGGCAGGGTCTCCCGCGGCGACTGGGGAAGACACACATATATATATATATATATATATATATATATATATATATATATATATATATATACACATATACACCTTTGCGGTCTTATATGTGCCTTCCCCAGTCGCTGCGGGAGACCCTCTGCTGGGGAATCTCCTGCCAGGGTTTCTGTTGGGTGTGTCTGGCTTGCCGATTCTGGATCAGGCGTTTTTGCGGAACAGTGGCACTCTGTCCCCTCCCCCTTCTCCATAAGGGATTTTTGAATGCATCAATACATGATGTCTTTAAGCAATACTATATGGTCAGTACGTATTTGGATACAATATGAACTTAGATGGTATCACTGTTTGCTATCTTTACATTTTTTCTCATGACTGTCTTTTTAATTATAGACATGTTTTATCATGCTGGTCTCAATCATACCCCCCTGAAGAAGAGTAACACTCGAAATTCGGCGGGTATTCCCCGCATATGCCACATGCCATGGAGTATATGATTCTAAACCTTGTATTGCATTGCATGTTCATAATTTTTGCATCCTGTATTTACATGTATTTTCCTTTGCACTGTAGATTCTGTATATCTACACCTTTTCTAATAAACATTGTATACTTAAGTTTACTACAAGAGTAGCCTTTCCCCTTTAAAGTCCCATAAGAGGAATACATTTCCTTTATATAGACTATTTGGGATGTGGGTTAACCCTACTCCCTAGACCAACCTAGCACCATCTTCTTAGTTTCATTATTTTACAAATAAAGTTAAAAAAAGTTAAAGGACTTTGTTGTGCTTTGATATGAAAGGCGAGTTAAGCTATCTGGCCTTATTCATATCCTCGCATATGACACTGGGGTTGCAGAATACTCACCTAAAAATGTCTGCAATACACATATTCAGGAAAATGGTGTGTGTATCCAGAGAGAAGCTGTGAGCTTGATGGTGTGTAAAGGCGATATATCTCTATGTTCCCCTTAGTGTCAATTCCCACCTCCCCTTTGTCTCCTCTCCCCCCATTCCATTACCTACATTAATTCCTGGAGGTCAGTCCATCTACCTATAAGAATACTGTTTTCTTTTGATTTTAATAATATATTACAGGGTAATACCAATCCCAGTTAGTGTCAAAGTTCTTTTGCATATGATACCACCTATCTATATTTGTTTCTCTCTACCTGGATATACTGTTGTAAACCAGTCTATGTCCTGAAACAGATGTAACCTTGTCTTGTTTTTTTTTTTCTCAGCAAAGCTTTTGACAAAAAAAAGATCCTGTGTTCCACTTAGACTTTTCTTTTGATATTGTATTTAGATGTATGTCTCTGAGATAATACAAGAGGAAATAAAAGAATTTTATGAAAAAACACAATTAGCAAGTGTGTTTGTATTAATCTATATCTAGTAACCCCAGTCTAAACCTAGTCTAACTTATATCATACAACAGGTAAAAAGACTACCTTTACAATGCTGATTATCCCCTACATGCTTCATTGATGAGGGTTTTTCATTGACAACTAACCTTTGTCTGAAAACTAAAAATTCTAAAGATTGGAAAACAAATGGGCTGTCTATTGGGCATAATTCTTAGATAAACACAAGTGAAGCATCACCTTTTGGAGAAGGTTTATTGGATTGAAATGAGAATTGGAAAAGGAAAATAGAAATAAGAGCTGCGTTCTGTGTAATGCTGAATTAATATTTCGACAAACAAGTAGAATCATTTATCAAAAATTAACATTTCAATGATTTGTTCTTAAAAAATGTATATATAGATTTATTATATAGATCACTGCGTGAGGCAAATGGTGGTCACACCAGATACTGACTGGTTTTTGGACCTCCCCCCCCCCCCCATACAGTAAAACTGCACATTTTAGGCCTTTTATTGTGGCCAGTTTAAGGCACACCTGTGCAATAATCATGCTGTCTAATCAGCATCTTGATATGCTGCACCTGTGAGGTGGATGGATTATCTCAGCAAAGGAGAAGTGCTCACTAACACAGATTAAGCAGATTTGTGAACAATATTTGAGTGAAATAGGCCTTTACTGTACATAGAAAAAGTCGTAGATCTTTAAGTTCAGCTCATGATAAATAGGGGCAAACACAAAAGTGTTACGTTTATAATTTTGCTCAGTGTGTATATATATATATATATATATATATATATATATATATATATATATATATATATATTACTCAGTGTATATATATATATGATATATGAATGATAACACGAAATAACACAAAAACATTTCTTTCACTCATGGTTAGTGTTTGCCTGAAGCCATTTATTATCAATCAACTGTGTTTACTTTTTTAAATCATAATGACAACAGAACTACCCAAATGACCCTGATCAAAAGTTTACATACCCTGGTGATTTTGGCCTGATAACATGCACACAAGTTGACACAAAGAGGTTTGAATGGATATAAAAGGTAACCATCCTCACCTGTGATCTGTTTGCATGTAATTAGTGTGTGTATAAAAGGTCAATGAGTTTCTGGACTCCTGACAGACCCTTGCATCTTTCATCCAGTGCTGCACTGACGTTTCTGGATTCTGAGTCATGGGGAAAGCAAAAGAATTGTCAAAGGATCTGTGGGAAAAGGTAGTTGAACTGTATAAAACAGGAAAGGGATATAAAAAGATATCCAAACAATTGAGAATGCCAATAAGCAGTGTTCAAACTCTAATCAAGAAGTGGAAAATGAGGGGTTCTGTTGAAACCAAACCACGGTCAAGCAGACCAACTAAAATTTCAGCCACAACTGCCAGGAAAATTGTTCGGATGCAAAGAAAAACCCACAAATTACTTCAGGTGAAATACAGGACTCTCTGAAAACATGGCTGTGGCTGTTTCAAGATGCACAATAAGGAAACACTTAAGGAAAGATGGGCTGCATGGTCGAGTCGCCAGAAGAAAGCCATTACTACGTAAATGCCACAAAGTATCCTGCTTACAATGCGCCAAACAGCATAGAGACAAGCCTCAACCTCCTGGCACAAAGTCATTTGGAGTGATGAGACCAAAATTGAGGTTTTTGGCCACAACCATAAACGCTACATTTGGAGAGGAGTCAACAAGGCCTATGATAAAAGGTACAGCATTCCTACTGTGAAACACGGAGGTGGATCGCTGATGTTTTGGAATGTGTGAGCTACAAAGGCACAAGAAATTTGGTCAAAATTGATGGCAAGATGAATGCAGTATGTTAGCAAAAAATACTGGAAGAATATTTGCATTCATTATTATTTAAAAAGAGTAAACACAGTTGATTGAAAATAAATGGCTTCAGCCAAAAACTTACCATGAGTGAAAGAAAAGTTTTTGTGTTATCATCCATATTCTCTGAAAAATTGCCAAGAAATCATAAATTCTGCCAGGGTATGTAAACTTATGAGCACAACTGTATATATATATATATATATATATATATATATATATATATATATATATATATATATATATATATATATATATATATGATAGACATGAAGAGAATATAAACTATTACAAAGAATCTGAGGATCTCTTCTATAAATATTTAAATAAATATTAGTGTCCTAGCCTGTGAATACAGTCAGCACATACACACACAAGCACTTAATATGCAAGTGATTATCATTTTCTCCAGCAGTGTGATAATATATACGCATAATAATTTGTTGAAAATGTGTTATATTCACAGGTGTATTTTCAGTTTGGCTTGGCAGTTTCTTTTAGTAAACTATTCAGAGGATGCATGTTGCACCTCTACAAGTGCTAACTTTATTTCATATACACAATAATCCCTATAATGTATCCATAGGGAGAAGGGTTTAGGCATACCATGTCTATTTTGAGAACAATGAAGACTTTATCAATACTCTTTATATTGATAGAGCACCAATAAATCCAGTGATGAATGTCAAGTAAAAGACTCAAAGTTAACATAAAAAAATCCTACGTAGTAGGCAGTACACTAAGTTCTTGTTTTGGGATAACTAGTTTGTTAGTGGTAAATGGTTTGTCTCAACACTCTAACATTTGCATGAGCGCTTGATCTGTTGTCAAACAATGGACTTACAGGCTGGATCACCAGATGAAAATAAAGGGAAAAAAATCCCAAAAAAGGAAACAAATGCAGCCATTACATCTAAGAATTGGTAAGCTGCAATATAAAAAAGCTTTGCTTTTGGATTTAATGCCGCTTTAATGTGTCCTTTTTCATATGCTATGGCCCACTGAGGAACAAAAGTCATAAAAAGTCTGTATCTTATTTTTAAATAAATATTTGTACCAAAAAACTTTCCAAAAACATAGATTATGAACTCAACTTTTCTTTATTACTGTCCATTTTCTATTACGTCGTTATTTTCAAGACTGATACACCTACTACATTTACCTGAATACCCCTTACAGTATAAACAGAAGTTTACAGCACTGAACTCTTACCTTTAAAATCGCAATACAAACATACAGCTTTGTAAAAATTGCAAGGAAAAATGTGCAGAGATCATAGCAACAAAAGAGAATCCATCTTGTACTGGTCTCTATTTATTAAAGTTAAATCCAATTGGTCAGAGTGGGCTACAACATGCTGAATGTGTTGTTATAGAAACATTTATAAATAAATTTACTTTGTCAGTTAATTTAGATCACAATATAGTTTGTTACTGTATGTATGTACCCTACATGCACTGGTCATTGTATCAAAATATATTATATTGTCATAATGTCATATCTATCTATCTATCTATCTATCTATCTATCTATCTATCTATCTATCTATCTATCTATCTATCTATCTATCTATCCACAGTATACACAGACATATTGTTAAAGACCAACTGACTTAACCTATGTGAAGAGTACATTGTCAGAGAAAATGGAGAAACTAATTATTTCCCTTTAGCTTTCTATACACAATATAATATTTCAGTTTGTTATTATTCTTGTCTATCTGTTTCAGGATGTATTCACCAGAGCTAGACTGGTCCCTTGCAAATGCATTTGAAAGCAAAATCCTGGATGTTCCTGAGTTACTGACAGGGTCTTCAGCGAGATCATGACGGATTGTGTTCACACAAAGAATGAATGACACTGGCCACCCACCCATTTAAATTCCAGGCTTGTCCTCTCACTCCCACTGCTGTCACAAAAAAATCATGCACATAGCCCCAACCACCTCCTGCACAATATCCTCTTTATGACCCTGCTCATCCTGCTTCTGCCTTCCATGGCACCACCCCTAATTATGAAGCTGGCACCATCTTGAGCCCTACAGGTGGGTCCATCTTACACGTGGGGCATGGCATCCACCACTGACACAATTACAACCACATCAATGTATGAGGAAGCTGGCATGAGCCAAAACCTCCAGTCCTAAAGGGCCCATGCCCACAGGAAGATGCTCATAGCCCCATAATTACATAGTTTCAGTTCATGCTAGAGGTGTTAAACTGGACTGTGGTAAGGGCTCTGTGTAGGCAACTCAAGCCCTTCCAATAATTTGGAAGGAAATATATCACTTATCAGTAGCAGTAGTATAAACTTTCTGCCTCAGAATCCAGGTGGCTACAGTGAAGGTTTGTTGCTTTAAACTGGCCAATACAAATTTACAGAATCCCACAAATTCGAGTTCTTTCATCACAGATACTCCTATTCAATACTTTATTGTTGTTAAAATTATAATTTATAAAAAATTATAATATATACATACTGTATATATTTGTATATATATATATATATATATATATATATATATATATATATATATATATATATATATATATATATATATATATATATATATATATATATATATATAAAATACATAAGAAGCAGCTTAAAGAAAAACTAAGAAAACAAAAATCCCTCACATTTACATTTTTTTTAACTCACACAACAGGAAGACACATGTAGTTAACAGTACCCATCATAAGGAATGACTGGCATACATTCATATGTGAATTTGAAATTTGAATTTGAAATTTGAAATTTTAATTTTTATGTATTGACCTTTTTTTACCTTATACATTCTATTTAGACTTCCTGGATGTAACATTCCAACTATTTGCTATTTAGGGTATAATTATTCCTGCTGGCCCAATGAAATAACATGAAATATGGTTTTAAAACTTACCAATGAAGAAATAAATTCAACAAAAATAACATATATTTCAACTTGATAAGAATTCATTTACAGTAAGGGAGCAATCTAACGGGTTTGACATTTCTTTATGGTGTATTAAAGCTTATTACACATCGTTCTGGATTTGCCTGGTGTTCAAGCACACTTCCATTTATAATGGCTATAACAGATTTAAACTTATTCATGTTTGTTTACAAAGCTATTTTACAGATTGCTCCTTAGTACGCCATCAGTTTAAGTGGTACTTTTTGTTTTCCCTCTCTCCCAATTACAAGGCTTTGCTTGTTAGCTTTAATACTTTATGTTACCCTCATTAAAAGGAGTTTACCTCTGAAAAGTGTGTCATTGACTTTTATTGTGATACTACTATGGCTCTGCTGGAGCAGCCTACAGCATGCAGCTTTGTGAAGGGTAAATAAGGCTACGTTTTGTACTGCACCCCTAATGTATGATTTCGGCAATTAGGTAGTGATGCAAAAAGAGCATACAGACGACACACTGAGGAAAGAACTATTATGAGAGTTCTGAATCAGGCTAAACCAAGTGAACAAAACCTGTCCTAGATTTTGTTAAAAGTAAAACAGAGAACCTAACTGTATGGTTTACATAGCAAGTGATGCTCACATATAATCTTCAAATGGATCTAAACAGAAGGAATGAAAACAACTGCAAATCTTAATAGGGATAGATGGGTAACAAGCATCGTAATATCCTGCATCAGTTCTACAATAGTTTATTTTGTCCATACAAAATATAAGCACCCTGTTGTTCTGATATGGAGCTCATGCACAACTCTGCAATATTTAAAGTTAACCTATCAACCTGTAGCTTTTTAAAATCAATAGTCCATTCTAAAAGCAGACACCATATGATGCCTGCTGGTACATTTTTTTTGAGTCTTTGTAATCCCAAGCAGACTGGCATTAAGGTCCTGTGTTGATGGGTTTTGGGCCTGTGTTGATGGCATTAGTTTGACATCAGTTTAAAGCACTTCTGAGATCATTCAGAATTCATTGATGGGTGTGTTTGGCATGCAATTGACCTCTTTCTGACCTGCACTTGACCTGCTACCAGAAAATGTAAAGGAATGCAAAATCCATTTAAAGTGGACATAATCCCATCAATACAGGCCCTAGGGTTTATCAAACTAGCCCCTTTACTGAACACTGATGTGTCACTCTGTTTGGTAGGATGAAGAAAATGGGCTTAGCACCAAGATGAGGGCTTTGTTCTTAACCTGAAGAAATTAACATCCTTATTGAATGTGCCTTAAATCACAGTGGCACACAGGAAATGTCTCAGCTCCCAAAACATTAGTAATTCTGTTCATCTAGACTTGTGATCTAGCTAACCCTATAACAGCTAAAGCTTAACTCCAGCCAAAGTTTTTTTCTTTAGTTTGAGGGTAGGTCAGGATTTTATTTTCAGTGTCTGCCCCACTGAAGGGTTTTCCACTCACTTTCAGTGATGGAAAACATCCCCAGTGGGGACATGGACTGCACCAAAACACCCTTTTTTCAGGTTATTGCCACTGTCTACCAGTGCCAGTATCAGTCACTTTCTCTGTGGGGTCAAGAGCAGCAATAAAACATGATAGCTCTTTCACTCTTTTCAAGTCTACAAAAAAAAAATAGTTATAAAATGGCTGAGGGTCAACACATGTATTGGGCCAATAGATAGTTAATTATAGAAGAATCAATGAATCAATTTGTTTCTCAGTAGAGCTCCATGCCAGTCCCAAGTCCTAAAGTTGAGGTGGCTACTGAGGACACAATGGTACATGGAGTTACATGGTCAGCCACCAGGGAGAGCAGCCTTTGATGTCTCTGTAAGCTGTGTGTTGCTACTGGCCTTGTCTATCAAAGCTCTTGTTATTGTTTTTCCGGGCTCCCTCTTCCAGGAAGGATATATGTACAGGATCACTTCCCATACTGAGTGCACTCCCCCACCTCAACCTACTGTATGTTGAAAAGCAAGAGAGTACACCAACTTTGAACTCTGTTGGGGAGCCAGTGAGTACACCCATAGCCAATAGAAGTGGTGCCTAAGAAATTACTGCATAACAGGCCATAAGAAACCCTACCTCAACCTTCCTATTATATGGTTACAATATAGATTAGAAAGTGGGAATGCGGATAGGTTTCTGAGAAAAAGGGAGCAGGATAAGTGAGATGGCTACTTAGACAAGGGACTTTATGCATCTGTTATGCACTTTAACCTCTTCAATACCAGACACTTTTACCCCCTTACTGTCCAGGCCAATTATCAGTTTTTAGCGCTATCACACTTTGAATGACAATTGCGCAGTCATGCAACACTGTACCCATATAAAAGTTTTATCATTTTTTTTTACACAAATAGAGCTTCTTTTTGGTGGCATTTAATCACCACTGAGGCTTTTTATTTTTTGATAAACAAAAAAGGCAGAATTTTTTGGAAAAAAATGCTTTTTTCTTCGCTTCTGTTATAGAATTTTGCAAATAAATCATCTTTCTTCATAAATTTAGGCCAAAATGTATTCTGCTACATTTCTTTGGTGAAAATAACCCAAATCAGTGTATATTATTTAGTCTGTTATGGAAAAGGTATAGAGTTATATATATATATATATATATATATATATATATATATATATATATATATAACTCTATACCTTTTCCATAACAGACTAAATAATATATGCTGTGATACAGGCAGCGGGTGGACAGGACATCAAAAGGGTTCCTGCCCGGGCTATCATTTTCCAATGGCACGGGCGGGAAGCAGTTAAGGAAAATTTGCGCCACAGTGCTTGCAGCTACAGAGGTCAGTCAGAGCTCCATGAAAAAGTAAACTGCTTTGTAGTTGAGAAAGATAGCAAGGTACAATGCTAACAGAAAACTGTCTAGAGGTAGTGTGTACAGGAAATGACCAACTCACAGGAATTCTGGTCAGATGAATAGTTATTTGTTTATTGCACCTGCTGAGCAGATATAATACTTCAGATATAATACACATTCAATTGTATATTTAACAGACCAACACAGAGCAAATAACAAAAATGTATTGTTAAAGTTTACATATACTTTAAGAATTTGTAAATATTTGAAAGCTTGTCGCTTGACCACATTTACATTTTAGGATGAAGAATTATGTGTGAAAAGTTTGTTCATTTGATGGAAAACGGTTAAAAAAAATTAGTTTTGCTAAAAATATCTCTTGAGTTGACCACACGCTGTCAGATTTTGCTTACATTTGATCTGTTAGATATGCCTAATTAGAAACTAGATGAACAGTTTTCTTAGGCATACTACACAGTTTGTGAATTTTAAGTAAATTGATAATCAGAAGGTAGCTTTAAACGAACAATTACAAAACTCAAAGCAATCCATTTTTTCTGCTACCCAATGCTTATCATGAGCATTGGGTATCATGCTATGGGATCATGCTATGCTCTCCTGTCTCCCCTTTTAACTATGGGTGGATTGTAGGAGTAATTTGACAACATTAATAAAATGTAGACAATCTATGGTTCTACTCATGTTAACTGTTAGCATTATATGGGACATTATATAAGTATTATACATTATTTTCTTTTTCACTAAATTGTATTAAGGTTTTTACAGAAGTTAACAGGTATGCAGCATAGTACATTTGCTCAATATAAGTTAGAAAAAGAGCAACAATGAGCACCACAAACATAAAAATTAGGTAAATGTTTACAGATAGTTGAACAATATTCAACTAGGTTGGTATTAGTAAGGAAAAAGAAAGAAAAGAAAGGGGGGGAGGGGTGGAGGAAAGGGAAGGGCAAAAGGGAAGGGAGAAAGAAAGAGAAAAAGGAGTAGTGGGGCATTACCGGTCGAGCAGGGAGGAGGTTAGGGTAGTGCTCAAAAGTCCAGGTCTTTGTAGAACTAAAACTGCTGGGGAGCACAGATTCACTACAAACACCTGGGTGTATTTATTTGAAGTCATCTGAAGATTTGAAGATCTGAAGATTTTGGCTTATCACCATTCACTTTAAATGGACTTTATTAACTCTCTACATGGAAAATATGTGGACACAAATTAAATAATTGCAATATTGGTGTTATTTAATATTTTTCACTTTGTTTTGAGTATTTTGCTCTTTATACACATATTAACAATGGTCTGTTGCATGGCTGTGAAGACGTGGATTAGTAGGCAAGCTTAATTTTTAGTGCAGTTGAGTGGCTCTTTGTTTAAGAGGGTGTCCAATGGGTACATTTCAAAAGTATGACCTAGTAAGGTGGAGATAATAAGGTATTTTGTAACAGGATTGGTTAGAGGTTGTCTATAGTGGGGTGGAGGCCAGAAGCTCACGCAAAGGTAGACATTGGATGTATGGAAAAGAGAAATTAAGCAAACTAATACTCAAGCTGTGAACTAATAGCTGACCAAGTGTGGAACACCCAAAGCACCTTTTAGTTTAGTTTTAGAGAGGACCTGGCAGACAATCCTTGGTTTTGGGAGTCACTAAGGTTTCAGGGTTTTGCTTTGGCATATATGTAAGATATGTGGGGGAACCAAAATCAGGACAACCCCAAAAAAGGTACAAGAGCTTAGGAAAAAAAAGTCATTTTGCAGTCAATTGCAGCTACAAATCCAATCCAGGAGATAGGATATTTTATGTTTTCTGAAAGGAGTACTTGTAGAGGTGTCAATAGATCATGTCTATAGCAATTTATTAACTGAAACAAGAGGGATGAGGTGACAAATTGCCCTGGGAAAGTAAAACAAGGCTATGAAACAGTTATCACAGCCTGCAATACCGACAGCCAACACTATCTATCAAAATCTAGCTAACTGGACACACAAAGGCAAATACAATTCTTGGAAAAATCTGATTCACTCTATGGATTGTGTAACAGCTAGGTGATTTTGAGATTCCCTAAACTGTCCTGTGAGTTGGAATCCTAGAGAACCTTTACTTTTCCCTCTGCCCACAAACAACAAGACTCAGGGTAGCTTGAAACTACCTAAGGTTTGTCAGTTGAATGGTCTGTTAGTCAACCATACACACATACATAAATCCATGTTGCTGGTAATGAGATCTGTCCCTGTCTAAAGCAGATATGATAGCTTTCACACTGACACTAATCTGCATGCAATCAGGTTGGCCATCTAATTCCCTGTCAGCCAACCAATTAAAGAGAATCTGAAAACGCAGCCACACGATGCAATCTAACACAGATTAGCAGTAAATTTACACCTGAGCATACAGTTATTAGTAATATAATGCATCAATCTCTCAAGGAGTTATGAAATTTTAGCTTAGAACACAGAAGGCCACTTGCTAAATTTCACCTGGCAGACAGTGCATAGAAATATGTCGAGAAGTAAAAATTATAATAGACAAGAAAGAATATTTTATTATACAGGCTATTTGCTAATAAATGAAAATGGAGAGAAATGGAAATGCATTTTATTAAAGCAGAGTTCTACTTAAAAAAAATTAAAGTCAGCAGCTACAAATACTGCAGCTGCTGAATTTTAATAATCGGACACTTACCTGTCCCAGGGTCCAGCGATGTGGGGGAATGAAGCCCCGTTTGTCTCCCCCTTTTCTCTGCGTCACGGGCATTGTAACTGTGGGCGCCCTGCTGAGGCTTCACAGCTGGGCACCCACTGTGCATGTGCGAGGCGATTTCCCTTCCGGTGCCGTGGTGGAAGTGGGAGCTGGGACCCTCTGAATAGAGGGTATCCGCTCTCCCCCCAAAAAAAATGACATGCCAAATGTGGCATGTCAGGTGGTCAGCTGGTCACCCTTTCCTGACCAGAGCACTTTTTGCGAATCGCCATTGCATCGCTTTAACTGACAATTGCGCAGTCGTGCGACGTGGCTCCGAAACAAAATTGACATCCTTTTTTTCCCACAAATAGAGCTTTCTTTTGGTGGTATTTGATTACCTCTGCATGTTTTATTTTTTGCGCTATAAACAAAATAAGAGCGTTATTTTTTACTTTTTGCTATAACCAAAAAAATCGCATTATTTTTTACTTTTTGCTATAATAAATATCCCCCAAAAATATATAAAAAAACATTTTTTTCCTCAGTTTAGGCCGATATGTATTCTTCTACATATTTTTGGTAAAAAAAAGTTTATTGATTGGTTTGCACAAAAGTTATAGCGTTTACAAAATAGGGGATAGTTTTATGGCATTTTTATTAATAATTTTTTTTTTACTAGTAATGGCGGCGATCAGCGATTTTTAGCGGGACTGCGACATTATGGCGGACACATCGGACATTTTTGACACATTTTTGGGACCACTGTCATTTATACAGCAATCAGTGCTATAAAAATGCACTGATTCCTGTGTAAATGACATTGGCAGTGAAGGGGTTAACCACTAGGGGGCGGGGAGGGGTTAAGTATGTCCCAGGGGAGTGATTCTAACTGTATGGGGATGGGCTGTGTGTGTCACTACACTGATCTCTGCTCCCGATGACAGGGAGCAGAGAACAGTGACACTGTCACTGGGCAGAACGGGGAGATGCTGTTGTCTGCTCTCCATGAGGCGATCGCGGGTATGCTCACGGCGATCGAGTCCGCGGGACCCGCGACCCGACTCACGGAGATCGCGGCAGGCGCGCGCGCGCACATGGCGGCAAATTCAAAGTAACGTATGGGTACATTACTTTGCGCAGCCGTGACATTCTGCCGACATATATCTACAGGAGGCGGTCGGGAACCGGTTAATGATTTTTTTTTAACACACTGCGCACAAATTATAACATTCACTTGTTTGATATGAGGAAATGTTCTTTCCTCTTGACGTGACATTAGGTTATATGGACCAACCAGTTCTGATAGCTGGGTTAGAGTTAGGATTTCTAACACCAGTGCATCATCCTGACCACAGCAAGTCTGAACACAGCAAGGCTACTGTAAACATAATCAATAAAATGGGTTACTCATTCCCTAGGTGGTTCTATAAGGGCAGGACATACTATTTTGCATTTGCATGCAGCTCATGGTGCGTAGTATGGGAAGGAATTATTCTCATCTCCCTTAGGCTACTTTCACACTGGGGCGGGGGGGGGGCATCAGCGGTAAAGTACTGCTAGTTGTAGTGGCACTTTACTGCTGTTATAGCTGCGCTTTTTGGCCGCTAGCGGGGTGCTTTTAACCCCCACTAGTGGCCGAGGAAAGGGTTAAAAGCGCCTGCTTTGGCAGCACTGCCCATTGATTTCAATTGCAGGGGTAGTGTGAGTGTGGTGTATACACAGGAAACATTCCTCCTGATATAAGATAATGAGTGGTGATTCCAGACATTGTGGAGCCTCAGTTTGTAAAGACTTCTCCCTCTGTGCAGAATTTTAAGGTCTGTGAGGATTCTTTGCTGAATCGTGACGTCAGAGGAAGGTGGGGTCACCCATTTATGTCACTGAGTGGCTCCGCCCTCAGCTATATAACAGCTATCACCAAGAAGAAGCGTCACTCGGCGGGAGCCTCCCAGAGAGGTGAAGCTGTTGCGGCTTTTTTTCTTTTTTCGGGCGGCGTGAGATGGATTTACATCGCGGGACATTTTTATTTTTTAATAAACGAACTGTCCCAAAGTGTCTCCTGTCTTTTTTACTATTTTTAACACTTTTGTTTGTGAAATGGTAGGGGTACAATGTGCTTTGGGGGGCTACTCCAAAGCACCCTCCCCACTTTGAGGGCATGTGGCCTGGTGCAGTTAAGGAGGGTGGGCTCTCTTGCCCCCCTCTTTTCCTGCGGCCTGCCAGGTTGCGTGCTCAGATAAGGGTCTGGTATGGATTTTGGGGGGACTACGCAAATTTTTAAAAAACATTTTGGTTCGGGGTTCCCCTTAATATTCATACCAGACCCAAAGGGCCTGGTAATGGACTGGGGGGGAACCCATGCCGTTTTTTTCAATGAGTTTTATCTATATTGCCGAGACCCGACAATTCATTACAGCCGCAATCAGTTTTAAATGACATCTTTTTCTTTAGAAATGTAATTTTGCTGTGGTACTGTTCTAAACACGGGAAAATGCGCCATTTTACAGGCATACTATAGACACCCCCCAGGCACGATATTTAAAGGAATATTTCATTTTTATTGTTTCACTTTATTAAAATCACTGCTCCCGAAAAAACATCCATTTTTAAAACTTATTTTGCCATGATACACGTCCCCTGAGGCAGGACCCAGGTCCCCAAACACTTTTTATGACAGTAACTTGCATATAAGCCTTTAAAATTAGCACTTTTGATTTTTCATGTTAGTGTCCCATAGACTATAATGGGGTTCCGCGGCTTTCGAATTTGCTGCGAACACCGCATAATGTTCGTTGTTCGCCGAACGTCCGAACAACCAAAGTTCGGCCTGAACCTATGCTCGGGCCGAACCGTTCGCCAATCCCTACCAGTGAGGAAAGGGAACATAGTGGAGCAGAAGCCTGCATATTTGATAAATGGTTGTGGTATGTGGTAAAGGGATTGGACCCAAGTGAGAAAATGTTCCTGGAAGCAGAATTTACACAAGATATAGAATCAAAGATTTAGAGATATGTATAAAGGTGTCTGTGCCTTCTGATGCAGCCCCTGGTCTGGCAGCCTGGGACAACTACCACGTTTTCCACTGATATGAGAATGCACAGGTCTTGTTTAAGTCTAATAGCTAAAACATTTGCTAAGAGATTGATATCTGGATTTAGTGGTAATATGAGGCTGTAGTTGGTATGTTCTGTTGCTGGCTTCAGTATCATACATACCACTAAAGTAAGAGTGTCAGGGGTAAAAGTCACCATAGCGTAGCAAAGGAGGGACACAGTAGAGGGAGGAGGAAAAAGTGCTGCTCACCCCTGGTATTGAGAAGAAAAATGGAAAAGGGTTTCCCCAGGTGGGATTTTTAGGCAGCGGGATTGAAATATTAAACCAATGTTGTATAAAAAGGATTGTATTTTATTGTACAAAATATAAATTAACACAAAGGTTTAAAAAATGAGCTCTGATATAGAGTGTTTACAAGTCTAGTAAGATCCGACACGCATTATACAGACATATTTTCATAACAACATTGTATAAATATTGTCAATATCAGAAAAATGGACCTGACACGTTTCAACCTATATATCCAAGGTTTTCTTCAGAGGTCAGTCTGCTAAAAAATATACAACAGATGTGGCTTACGAGAGGTCACACTAAGAATCGCCCCCCCCCACACACCCGGACCACACGATCGGTCAGGGAGAAGGCGAAACCTGCAGCAGAAACCCAAAAGAAAACACATTTAGGAGTCACACTCATAATATGTATCAAAGCATTGGACTAAGAAATATTTACTTAGTCGAATAATAGAGTGAAGGCATCAATCTGTATGCATATCTCATATGCAGACTGTGGCCTTATAATATTAGGTATATATATATATATATATATATATATATATATATATATATATATATATATATATATATATGTGAGAAAATATAGTTGATAATCGTGCATAAAAGTGATTTGAGAGCCAAAAGTTAAAGAATCGTGAAAAAGAAAAAGATAAAGAAAACCAAGTGGTGTACATCAGCTGATTTAAGTAATTGAGGGTAAAAAAGACATAGTATACGGGTGGTGATTGGTACTTTGACTGTAAGGGTGAAAGCATATGCGTGCAGTGGGTGCCATACGTATTATATGGCAACCAAATGGATAATACCCTGTTTCCCCGAAAATAAGACCTAGCGTGATTGTCGGTGATGGCTGCAATATAAGCCCTACCCCCCAAATAAGCCCTAGTTAAAGTCCTTGTAGGTCTTATTTTCACGCTAGGTCTTATTTTTGGGGAAACAGGGTAAAGGTGCAAAGGGTGTCACTCTGAAGAAAATGAAAAAAGTGAACAGTGCCCACAGTGAAAACGTGACAATTAATCTTAAGTGTATTACCTATATCAATGTACAGACAAGTGTGAGACTGCACTGTGTTGCCCTATATACTTGGACTCAATTGTGACCTGACCCGGGATTGGCCACAAAATTTGTCAGGCTCAGTGGACGCCCATCCAAACAGAGTCAGCAAGTCTGAAAGTATATAGAAAAAGAATAGTATTGTATACAAAATGAAGCATATATTGTGTATATATGATCAGTATAGTAGACTGATCATTCCGTATAGGACCAAAACAGTGCAGGAGCACATTGCTAAAAAGTGTACTTACAGAGTGAGAGCTGCAGGAAAGTCAACCAACCGGATAGAAAGATTACCAGTGTTTGTGCTTTGGGAAAATATATATCCTTATTAGTAGGCGTGTATCCATCAGGAGCAGATTCATCGCAGGTGTGAGTGCCTTCCCCACTACACCGATCCATGGGACCGTGCTGGAGGGCATGGCCGCCATGCTGGCAGCCTCGTGTGGCCCCCCCGGCATTCAGGACGGGCCGAAGCCCCATCACTGACGTCATCACCGTCGTAATTGCGCGATGCGTCCGCATCACGTGGTATGCGCGGGACCCCGCGCATGCGCAGTGAGCGGGAGCGTCCGATGATGTCCCCGAACGCTGCCGGCAGGGGAGGAAGTATCCCCAATGTGGCAGCCAGGGCCAGCCTGGGTGTCCGATGGGGAAGGGGGGCGGGCCAGCATAACGAGCGCCCCCCTCCCCCCCCCTTGCCGGGAAGGCACATCAAAGGAGAAAAACCCCCTGGCTCAGAGGCCACAGCAGCAGAGCCGCCAAACCTCAATAGAGGAAAGGGCGAGCAAAAGGGGAAGATGTAATCATTGTTTGTATTTGCTTGTGGTCTATGAAGATGAATATATAAGGGACTGATAATCCATCGCATCCATGGACATACTATCCCAACTAGTATACACATTGGTTTTTAGCATGCATACACATGAGACATCCATATGTGTAGGGAAAATTCACATACCTTGGTAAATTGAGGACAAAATAAATACTAAGAGCAAGAGGAGAGGAGAAATAAAAATAAAGAGAATACACATATGTGTATCAATTAATACATAAAAGAATCCAATCATAATAATTAATGGATATTGGATATTGAGGGGAGGGGGGAACAAGGGGGGACCTATGATGAACAAGAAAGCTCTTTATTAATTAGAAAAGGCCAAAAAGCTCTAATGGGTCTTTCCAGACACAAAACCTTTTAGAAACAAACGAAATGGCCTCATTCAATCCTGGGAACGAGGTGGCTTTTAATTTAAATATCCACCTCTGTTCGTGTTGTAACAAAATTTTGTTCCAATCACTGCCTCGACTTGGTATATGTATCCGATCGAGTGCGATGAAGGATACTTTGGGCATCTTGTAATTGTGTACTGTCACTACATGTCATCCTAATGGTAGATAGTGATTACCAATCTGCATATGGTAGATGTGCTTGGACATCCAACAGTGGAATTCTTGTTTGGTTTTACCAACATAATAAGCGCCGCACTCACATGACATGAGGTATACAATATCGTGTCTGAGTAAATATTTCTTAGTCCAATGCTTTGATACATATTATGAGTGTGACTCCTAAATGTGTTTTCTTTTGGGTTTCTGCTGCAGGTGTCGCCTTCTCCCCGACCGATTGTGTGGTCCGGGTGTGTGGGGGGGGGTGATTCTTATGCCCCGTACACACGGTCGATTTTCCGATGGACATTGTCCGATCGGAGCGTGTTGTCGGAAATTCCGACCGTGTGTGGGCTCCTTTGGACATTTTCCATCGGATTTTCCGACACACAAAGTTGGACAGCAGGAGATAAAATTTTCCGACAACAAAATCCGATCGCGTCAATTCCGACCGTGTGTGGCCTGTTCCGACGCACAAAGTGCCACGCATGTTCAGAAGAAATTCCAACATGGGACAGCTCGTTCTGGTAAACGTAGCGTTCGGAATGGATACAGCACTTTCGTCACGCTGCAATGTTCAAAATGGTTTAATACAGCGCACTCTCTTCTTCTTATAATGTGACAAGAATTAAGTAGTTTTGCTGCTCATATTCACACACACTTCTCACAAACTTATTTCGTTACTATTTATCGGGATTCCCTCAATATATTTAGATTTCTCACATCTGACAACAACATTTTTTATTTTTTTTGGACTTTAATGTAGATTCTTTTTTGTGTTTCTCTTTTTTATTTTTTTTTTTTTTGGTGATTTTGATTTGTACTCCCAAAAATGTTTGTGTGTGTTTTTGGTGACAAGTTCCCACAACACCACTAATATGTTGTTCTATTTAATCTGTAGGAGATTGTTTGGTGTTGTTGTCCCTTGTTAATTTCACATTGTACTTTAGAAATGTACCTGAATCGTCACCAACAAACTGTCCTTTTTGGATGAAAACACACACAGGAGAGTAGAATTTACCCAAAAAAATTTTATTAAGGGGTCACAACTATAAACAAAGAGGGAGGCAACGCTGGAGAAACTGCAGAAGTGGGTGAAGCCTGGGACCCCCAGGGCAGACATCAATTATTTAAAAGCAAAATTGGTGGCCTGAGGAGTCCATATCTAAGGGAGGGCAGTCTGGTCCAGAAGTGCCAGAGATCCGGAAAGCAGCAGATGACATCTGTGTCCCCAGGCTGTGGTCATACGAGAGACTGCATCTTCTGTCAGACCAGACTGAACCCAGGGTCATCACTCTTTGGTCTTCTTTCCACGCTTCCTTACAGGCTTTGGCTGTGGTGGTGGAGTTGTGGCAGCAGGAGGAGGAGGAGGAGGAGGATCGTCTTGTGTGTCAGTTCCCCACTCAACCCCTTACGAAGGACTTTATAAATCAGGTCCTCAGAGATCTTGCGTTGACCCTCCTGCATGCCCTGCAATTTTGTGGCAGCCATGCAGGCAAAGGCCTCTTCAGGACTGGGGAAGGCTCGGAGGGACGCCGAAGCCTCCTGGATCAGCCTGTATGCTGAATCCTGCACGGGACTCGGAGTGGCCTTCCTGGCTCGTTTATATGGCAGGCGGAGAGGAGGGACCTGAGACTCAGTCAGGCTGCGACTTGTCCCAGGCTTCTCTTGGCTGCCACTTAGCCCCGCCTCCTCCTGGCTGCCACTAATCCCCGCCTCCTCCTGGCTGACACTAATAATCCCCGCCTCCTCCTGACTGCCACATTCCACAGCCTCCTCCTGGCTGAGGTCTTCCTGTGTATGAAAAAGGGACATAGTTTTAGTTTTTTATTCATCAATCACACACAATTTTCACCTCCTGACTGCTGCAAATTCAATGTTAACAAATATAACAGACTATCCTTCTGAGCCCAGCAGTTTTCATTCTTTTCCCAATTTTGGGTGCCCACTACTGTCTATTGATATGTAAAGAACTTTTTTAATCAGCAATTAGTGATCAATAATAACATCTAATAAACATCATTTATTTATTGCCCAGAAATCTGTAGAAGAATGCTATACCTGACTCCAGCTGGGCTCCTCCACTTCTTCCTGGCTGGAAGGCCCAGGTTGGACATCGGAAGCCTCAGCTGGGATGGAAGGAAGCGTGGAAGGAAGAGTGGAGAGGGATTCCCTGACTTCAGTGTGGTCTGACAGAAATCGCAGTCTCTCATAGTACCACAGCCTGGGGACATAAATGTCATCTGCTGCAGCTCCGGATCTCTGGGAATCTGTGACCTTCTTGCGCTCCCTCAGATATGTGCTCCTCAGGCCACCAATTTTTGCTTTTAAATAAGGGATGGTTGCTGTGGGGACCACCGGCTTCACCAACTCCAGCAGTTTCTCCAGCGCTGCCTGCCTCTTTTGTTTATGGTTATAGTGGGGGTGTCTCACTTGCCACAGACAGGGCAGCTCCCTGTACTTGTCAATAAACAGGGGCAGGAAATTGTGGTCGTTGAACCCATCCATTTTCTCTGCAAGACACAACACAAGACAAAGCCTAATGTCAGGCCAAACTCCCCTAATCTTGTTACAATATAGGCTTCCATTTCGAAGCAGTATAGGCCCAAGTTTAGATCCTACCTTCGTTAGCACGATCGGCGTCTCCGATGCTCCTTCCTCCGCTCACAGATCGTACGTAAGACGCGCGCATTACGATTTATACACACTGCCCATGCGTATAACTCCGCCCGCCCCTGACGTTCTTTCTAGTCTATTCCCCGCCCCTTTTCGTTCGGCGCAGTGGAGGAAGAGCACATGGCGGAGAGACAGCAGGATAGTGCTAAGTACAGCAACGAGGAGGAGGAGGAGGAGGAAAGGCTGGAGCCTGAAACGTCCCGATCCAGAAGGAGATTAAAGGACTCAAATATGTCCTTTGGGGAGATGTTGGAGATGATGGACATCCTGAAGAAGGCCGACTATGATGGAAAGTATGGGCCTTACCCCAACCCCAATGTCCGAAAGGCCAAGATCATGGCGAAAGTGGTCAGGAGTCTGCACCGGAATTTCGGGGTACGACGATCGAAAGATCAGCTCAGGAAGCGGTGGTCGGACCTGAAATTACGAGAACATGAGCAGTACAGAAAGATCCGGAGAGTGCTGCAAAAAAGTAAGTAGTTGTGCTGTGTTCCTATTCTTTTTGTGTTTATTACGTTCGTGCTGCTCCATGTGCTTTTAGGAACTGTTGTACAGTTTAAAATGGCAACTTTCATGTTCATGGGCACATTATTCGTTCGGATCACACATTGTTATTTCGGACGATAAAATACCATTGTTTAGGCCATATGCATTTGGCCACCATTTTGACGCCCTATACTTGTCTTCAAAGAATTGGGTTGTGTAGATGGCTTTGTTACTAGAATGAAATGCAAACTAGATTGTGTGTAAGGAGAGGACACTGAGCAGCTGTTTTCACATCTGGACACTGGAGCACTAGTGTGGGACACAAGAACACCATTTTTGTTAGGGGGGCCACACAGGTGCTCCAGTGTATACTATAGGGGGGGCTACATCTGTGAAGCTTTTACCAAACAGGTAAAGTATTGCAGCTTGACAAAGGGCACTAAAAAAGCTACATCTTGGAACTCGGCTAAAATAGACAATTGTACCCCACTTCCAAGCAATGTTTCATCTTTATAGTTCTGACATCAAATATCTGTGTGCTAATTATCCCATTTTTGTTTTACATAGGGGAGAAAAAACTCAGAGGACACCCCTCATCCGAGGAGACCAGAGCCCCCCCCCCTCTGGAAGAAGGGGAAATCCACCCAACACAAGATGAGCAGGAGGATGAAGACGTGGTGGAAGTAGTTACCACAACAGGTGAGTGTCTGCAACCACAGGCTCAGATAAGAGATGGATGGCGGCATTTTTTTGAAAACTAATTTATTTTGGGTTCCTCTCTTTTTAGGTGATCGTGATGTTGTGGATCCAGATCCTTTCACATCCGAAAGTGCCCAGATCCTGATCGGGGAGATCATGGGGTGTAATTTACAATTGCAAATCATCAAGCAAAACATCAATGATGTTATTCCAAAATATAAAAACATCATTGATGTTTTGGGGCGAGTTTAAAGCCCCTCCAAATCACTTTCTTCTTTTGTGTGCTACAATGTGCGAAATGTTTTTGTGATTTTTCCCAAAGCCAAATTTGGAGGATGCACACAGTGTGTCAACATGTGCTATCTGCCATCACGGGAGATCAATGGACGCGTTTTGGGGGTGCAACCCCTACCTCAATAATAAAGTAGCGGTGAGGAAGGGCTTTCTCCCCCAAAACACGTCCCTTGATCCCCCCTGATGGCAGATAGCACATGTTGACATTGTGAAATTTGTGTGCATCTTCCAAATTTGGCTTTTCCAGGGGTGATTTCCCCCCATCTGAACGCAATATCAAACACAGTTCATAAATACTCATGTCTGATATTGCCTTCAAGTTCTACCAAATGTGAACTTTGTAAGATCAAGATTTGTGTCTTTCTTGTGGGTTTTACACAGGCCTGTTTTCTATAAAATGCACATTTTGATTTTGGATAATGACACCACAAAAATTGTTATACAACAAACATGTTGGTTTGTCAGAAAAACCTTTGGTAAATGCACATGTGATTGTGCTGGTATTAAAAAGATTGTTCATCAAGAATGTGTGGATTATTGTCTCAACACTACAACACTTTTGGGGTGATGTAATTGTTGTTTTAAGAGAAAATGGGGGTTATTTCCTAAGGGGAAATCCACTTTGCACTACAAGTGCAGTTTCAGTGCAGTTGCAAGTGCACTTGTAGTGAAAAGTGTCTTTGCATTTAGTAAATAACAGCCAACAGTGCTTTGTATAAGGTTACACAATCACAACATTTTCTGCACTCCACACATTTCTGTCAGGGTCAGCTAAAACAAACACAAGCAGAAAATGTCCACAAAGAAGAGCCTGGGGGGAGATGCCTGTCGAGAACTTCAGGTCCTGCAGACTTCTCCCTGTGGCCAAATACCGCAGGGTAGCGACCAGCCTCTGCTCCAGAGTGATGGCTTGCCTCATGCAGGTATCCTGCCTGCTGATATAGGGGGTCAGTGAAGCCAACAAACGGTGAAACACGGGGTCCGTCATCCTGAGAAAGTTCCTGAAATTATCAGGATTTTTCTCACAGATCTCACGGAGCAAAGGCATATGACAGAACTGGTCACGCTGAAGCAACCAATTCTTGGTCCATGAACTCCCCCCCACCCTGTTCATGGACTGGACTTGTGTCAAGGTCAGGACCCCAACACCAAGCCCCCGCACAGCACGAACTGTACGAGGAGTACGCATACGAAACATGGCTAGAAAACGGTCGGCTGCTCAGAACGAAGTAACAGAACGCACTGAAGAACAGCAAGGCCTGTGAAGAGCGACCTGAAAAACAGCAACGAGCAGGCAAGATCACACAGAAAACTCTGATACGAACTGACTGCACGCACTGAAGAGCAGATACAAACCCACAAGCACAAACTGAACGGAAGAAAACGATCTGAAAGCCACGAGTCTAAAAAAGCGCGAATCGTCTCTCACCAAACTTTTAATAACACGAGATTAGCAAAAGGAGCACAAAGGGTGCCACGCTTGGTTCTGAACCGGCCTTTTCTAGTCTCGTCGTACGTGGTGTACGTCACTGCGTTCTTGGCGATCGGAAATTCCGACAACTTTGTGCGACCGTGTGTAGGCAAAACAAGTTTGAGCCAACATCCGTCGGAAAAAATCCTAGGATTTTGTTGTCGGAATGTCCGAACAAAGTCCGGCCGTGTGTACGGGGCATTAGTGTGATCTCTGGTAAGCCACATCTTTGATTTCTGCCCCGGGGCCGGAGGCTGTGGCGGTGGAGGTGTCATAGGACCTCTGGGGGAAAGTGAGCAGGCATTTTGATTTTAAAAGGGGACTCTCTTATAGGAAGCTTTTCGTTTTTCGTCTTAGGACACGCATCATTGGGTAACTATGCTATATAGAATATGGTACATTTTTTCTAATATATGTCATCAAGTCATTATATGTGTATCCCTGTTGTATATTTTTTAGCAGACTGACCTCTGAAGAAGACCTTGGATATATAGGTTGAAACGCGTCAGTTCCATTCTTCTGATATTGACAATATTTATACAATGTTGTTATGAAAATATGTCTGTATAATGCGTGTCGGATCTTACTAGACTTGTAAACACTCTATATCAGAGCTCATTTTTTAAACCTTTGTGTTAATTTATTTTTTGTATAATAAAATACAATCCTTTTTATACAACATTGGTTTAATATTTCAATCCCGCTGCCTAAAAACCCCATCTGGGGAAACCCTTTTCCATTAAAGTCACCATAGCGTATAAAGTTCAATGGTGAGGTACGTTTTAGACTAGGGATTTCTATGAATTTGTTTATAGTTCATGTCAAAGAAGCCATTAGAACCTAGTTGTTTGTTAGTTTCAATGGCATCTTGGACTCCCGGGAAGGTGATTTCGCTCTCTAGTGATTTAAAAAGGAGGGAACAGGGCGCATGCATGGTGCAAAGCTGGACGAAAGCAGGGGTATAAGCTCGGTGAGTGACGGAGACACACACAGGTTCCCCAGGGCTAATTAGCAGTGTTCTTTGCTCATTTACACCCATACCCCTGGCGGAGCACTCAGCGCATGCTGGGCTCCAAGAATCGCCGCAATAAACCAGCACAAGGATACCTAACAACCTATTTACTCTGGGTGAGAGAGCAGAGCAAGATGGCCCAAGATGGCACCCAGCCGGGAAGTGCTCCAACGTGCACAGGCCGCAGACTCTTCACCAGTGCACTCCATGGGAGACAGTGAGTATTCACTGCCATTTACTAAAGTTGATTTAGATGAAAGCCTCACGGCCATGAATGACAAGATTGCTAAAAAATTTCAATCTGAACTGCACAAATCCACTGTCCCTGGAGACTGCTACACTGGGCAATTGAACTGACTTGCTGGAAACCAAGCACGATGAGCTCAGTCTAACACACTCTGACCTTAGAAAAGAACATGAATCTCTCTCTGAGTCAGTGCTGCAACTTCAGGCCCATCTGGAAGACCTGGATAACAGAAACAGGCGTAATAACCTGAGAGTGCGTGGGATCCCAGAGACAGTGCCGACCTGCTCCCTGCTATGCAAAAGCTATTTCAGTAGCTTCTCCCTGACTCTCCCATCTCTGCCTTCACCTGTGACAGGATTCACAGAGCTTTATGTCCCAAACCTCCTCCAGAAAGACCCCCGAGAGATATGATGTGCCTCAAAGATTTCCTAATTAAAGAGGAGATCCTCCGTGCTTCACCCAATACCCCACATATCCAGCTAGATGGCACTCTGGTTAAAATATACCCGGATACTTTAGCTACTACCCTGGATAAACACAGGAAGGTGAAGGAAATAACCACCGTGCTTCATTCGGCTAGGATCCGCTACCACTGGGGATACCCCTTTAAACTGCAAGTCCCCCAAAACGGTACCACCTACACGGTTACAACGATTCCTGAAGGCAAAGAACTTCTGGTGAAGCTGGGTCTCCTTAATGCTGCAGATCACCCAAGGATGCCATCCACTCCACGTCCCTTTGCTATATGGGCTACACCCTCCCCTAAGAGAGATTGTCACAGTCAACGTTGATTATGGCCTCCTGCTATATCTCAGGTAACAATCAAGGTTGTCACTGATTTATCATTACTGGCATGCTCAGTAGTTCTTAGTTCATCTCCAACAAACTGAGCCGAAGTTCTGTCGCGCCCGTTTGACTGTCCCCCTACTCTAATTCTGTTGGTTCCTGATATTTGATACCCTAAAGTCGGATTGCCTGGGGCTGACCACTTCCAGGTACCGGTCACACAATAGTCACACCACTATCCTGACTGACAGATCCATCCTATTAGAGTATTGGACCTTATGGTCCATGTTAAGAAGGTTTCTTTGGTCAGGAGGATGACTACTCCCCTGACCCTTTTAGATAATAAACTGCCAAGTTTTGGCAAATTCTGCAATATTGCTGTTTTACATGGTATTCTGCATGTTATGTTGTTTTTTTCTTCTCTTTTTTTTCTTGCTCTGCATATTAACTTATTGGTCTCTTATACTACAGTAATTAAGATGCATGATAGATGGCGCTGTACTTCCCTTTGACGCCTATTACTGCTTACTGTCAATGATATGTTTCACTGCAGGGACCCTGCACACACCTCGCGGCTTGGACTGTTTCTTATTCCCTTGCTGTATTGCCTTAACCTCTTGCTTACTGGGCACTTAAACCCCCCTCCTGCCCAGACCAATTTTCAGCTTTCAGCGCAGTCGCAATTTGAATGACAATTGCGCGGTCATGCTACACTGTACTCAAATGAAATTTTTATCATTTTTCACACAAATGGAGATTTCTTTTGGTGGTATTTAAAAACCACTTGGGTTTTTCTTTTTTACTAAACAAACAAAAAAAGACAGAAATTTAAAAAAAAAACAAAAAAAACTTTTCATAGTTTGTTATAACATTTTTCTCCTTCATTGATATTCGCTGATTAGGCTGCACTGATGGGCACTGATGGGCTGCACTGATGGGCACAGATAAGGCGACACTGATAGGCACAGATAAGACGACACTGATGGGCACTAATAAGATGGCACTGGTGGGCACGGATAAGATGGCACTGATGGGCCCTGATGGGTGGCACTGATAGATGTCACTGATGGGCACTGGTAGGTGACACTGATGGGCACTGGTAGGTGGCACTGGTAGGTGGTATTGAAAGTCAGCACTGGTGATGATGCACTGATTGGTGATTTATAGGCGGCACTGTGGGCACTGATAGGTGACACTGTGGGCACTGATAGGTGACATTGAGGGCACTCATAGGTGAAACTGTAGGCACTGATGGGTGGTACTTTGGGCACTGGTAGGAGGCGCTGGTGGGCACTGCTAGGTGACGCTGGTGACTCTCCACGATCGGGACTGATGTCCCTCTCACAGCCGCCGGTAATCAGCTTTTTTTTTGCGTGAGGAGGAAAAATATCCGATTACCGGCCCTGTTTACACATGATCAGCTGTCAATGGCTGACAGATGATCACATGGTAAGGGGTCGGGATCGACCCGTCACTCCGATCTGTGATAAGTCGAGTCTCATAGACTGGCTGATAACAGAGAGCGTCGCATGCGCCCTGCAGGGGGCGCGCAGGCAGCTCAAGCACGGGAGGACCTCCATGGACGCCCTCCCGGCAAATTAAGTCTGTGCTGCAGCCACCTTTCGGCTATAGCACGGACGGCAAGTGGTTAATCTAAAATGGGACTTAGGGTGATCACTCATAACATTAAGGGCCGGTTCACACCATAAAAACGCACTCCAGATGGGTTCTGGATGCATTTCTGCATGTGCGTTTTTAACGCGTTTTGATGTGTTTCTGGATGTATTCCAGGTGCTTTTTTCTTCTTTTTTCCTATTTCTTTTTAACTATATTAGGGTCCAGTGCATTTTTTATGTGTTTTTGATACATTCCAGTGCATTTTTGATGCGTTTTACTGTGTTCCATTACAGTCCAGTGCAGGAAAAATGCAGCAAGTTCTACTTTTTTCTGGAACTGAAAAGCCCTGAAACTGACTGCACTGGTGTGAACTATGCCATTGGAAACCATATAACCTACTTTCCATGCGTTTTTGATGCAGAACAAAAACGCACTGGACTGCATGTGGTGTGAACCGGCCCTAAAAGTTTTAACTCCCCGCATAAACAGAGAAAAGCCTTTCGCTCGTATAAACTGTTAGGAGCGGATGTTCTCCTACTACAATAAGACACATTTCTCCTCACAAAATCACCCATCATACCTCGATAAAGCATTTCAACAATGTTATTACACCACTTCTTAGTCCGAATCGCGAGGGGTAGCTATACTCATCATAAACTCTGTTATGTTTGATGTTCAACATACATATAGGGACCCTGGTAGTCGCTTTGTAATTGTCAAAGGCTCAATACAGGGCAAAGAAATCACCATGGCCTCTGTGTACGCACTGAATTAATCCCAGACTCCTTTCTTTAAAACTTTTTTCAATCGTTAGATAAATATCACTCACCCCACCTGATCATGGCGGTGATTTTAACCTGGTGGCTCACTCGGGGCTTGACAGAAGTCACACGGTGACCTCAGCTAACGCCTTTTCGAAGTCACTCCAACACCTATCCTGCAGCTTTTCCCACAATGGCCTTTCTCCAGCTCTGGGGGCCTGGCGTCTTAACGACTTCTTGCTCACAGACCCAGTGGTGCTTACCCAAATATAAGACCATATCACAGATTATTTCACTCATAATGATATAGAGGGGATCTCTCCTGCATCCTTATGGGTGGCTCAAAAGGCGGTGTTGAGGGGCCATCTCATGGCAATAGCTACCACTAGGAAATGCCAAAAATTTAAAGACATACGTTCCCATAGAATGGACCTAGATAAACTTTACCACAAGCATAGCTGAACCCGAACTCAGGATGTGCTAAATCAAATTAACCAAAAGCGCAGTGCTCTGGATACCCTGCTCTTGGAGCAAACGTAAAAATCCCACCGCTGGTCCAGAGCTCGTTTCCTTTTGCATAGTAATTCGGCTTCGGGTATGTTTGTGAGAAAGTTAAAACAATCGATCCAACCATCACATTCATATAATCCTTTGGCGCTGACCATACGCACATATACGGCCTCAGCTTTAAGAGGTTATACCGGGATGATGCCAGCAACTGCAGGCATCATCCCAGTACTGTTTTTTAGAGCGGGCGGACGGCTCTTCAGGGATAACAACCGATGCAGCTAAAAGCCACTCAGCTGTTATCCCAGAGGAGCAGAAGGGGACATCCCCCCTCCTGCCGCTCTTCCTGAGCTTCCCGTCCCACCGAGAGACGCGATCCATGATCCGCCACTTCCGCCGGCTAGAGTGAGACTGGCAGGGAGTCGTAAAACAGCTTCCTTTCAGTCTCCTATGTGTAAACACGGAAGAGTCGTCACAACGTCACTTCCGGTTTACTGGGCTGCAAATGACGGCGTATTAAAAAAAAAAAAATGACAGTATTCAGAATCGCAGTTTTTGGCAATCTGAATACTAATGCCCCGTACACACGGTCGGACTTTGTTCGGACATTCCGACAACAAAATCCTAGGATTTTTTCCAACGGATGTTGGCTCAAACTTGTCTTGCATACACACGATCACACAAAGTTGTCGGAAAATCCGATCATTCTAAACGCGGTATAAATGCGGTATAAACGCGTATATATATATCTTTTAGACCCCTGATCCCTCCATAAAGAGTACCTGTCACCACCTATTATTGTCACAAGGTATGTTTACATTCCTTGTGACAGCAATAAAAGTCATCAATATTTTTTTATCAAAAGAGACATGCTAAAAAATAAAAAATAGATAAATATGAAAAATTAAATAAAACATTTTAAAAATAAAAATTCTTGCTGACCCACCTGCCCCAGACCTGGCTGGATACCCTCTCATTGCCTGTGCTCACAGATGAACAACTACAATCCCTAAACGCACCCTGTAAAGAAAAGGAGATAGCCTCTATTATCTCCTCCTTAAAACCCTCCAAAGCCCTGGGCCCTGACGGCTTTACAGCACTGTATTATAAAAAGTTTGCAGGATTGCTAATCCCTAAAATGACAAAACTATTTAACCGGATTCTAAAGGGCGACCCATTCCCAACAGATATGCACCTGAATTAAATATATGAGTATATATATATGTGTCACAGCAAAGGGTCTGAATACTTAGGACCATGTGATATTTCAGTTTTTCTTTTTTAATAAATCTGCAAAAATGTCAACAATTCTGTGTTTTTCTGTCAATATGGGGTGCTGTGTGTACAATGAGGAAATGAGGAAAAAAATGAACTTAAATGATTTCAGCAAATGACTGCAATATAACAAAGAGTGAAAAATCTAAGGGGGTCTGAATACTTTCTGTCCCCACTATATATATATATAAATATATATATATATATATATATATATATACACTCTGCATTCAGTGTAGCATATACAGGCATACCCCACTTTTAAGTACATAATGGGGTTTATTTACTAAAGCTAGAAAGTGCAAAATCAAGTTCACTTCTGCATAGAAACCAATGAGCTTCTAACCCCAGCTTGTTCAATTAAGCTTTGGTAATAAAACCTGGAAGCTCATTGGTTTCTATGCAGTGAGCCTGATTTTGCACTTTCCAACTTTAGTAAATAACCCCCATTTTGTACTTAAAAGTGGGGTATGCCTGTATATATACAGTTAATTTGGTGGTGTACATTATATAATACACTTCAGGCGCTGTATTCATATACTGTATATATATATATATATATATATATGTATATATATATATATATATATATATATATATATATATATATATATATATGTATATATATGTATATATATATATATATATATATATATATATATATATGTATATATATATGTATATATGTATATATATATATATATATATATATATATATATGTATATATATATATATATATATATATATATATATATGTATATATATATATATATATATGTATATATATATATATATATATATATATATATATATATATATATATATATATATATATATATATATATATATATATACACACACTCTCTGCATTCAGTGTAGCCTATATATACAGTGCATTCGGTGGTATACAGTTTCTAATACACTTCAGGTGGTATGCACAGTATATAATACAGTGTGTACAGTTTCTAATATAGTGCAGGCAGTGTACACAGTATATAATACAGTGTAGTGTGCTGTGAAAATAAAAAATCCCGATCATGTCCGGAAGGCCACCAAGGTGAGGCAGACGCTCACAGGCCTCTAAAAGTGGGCAAGCAGCCTCTGTGTCTCACAGTCGACAGTGGTGGTCGTGGACATAGTGCATCCTCTTCAGGTGGCCGTGGGGTACGCTTGTCCTTTTTTCTTCTGCTGGTCATGTTATTGAGCCACAACATGCATAAGAGTTGGTGTAGTGGATAACGAAGCTGTCCTCATCCTCCTCATCCTCTGTCACCCAGGCTCATAGTAGTTTGCCTTCCAACGCAGCTGCCAAAGTGGCCTATTCCACCGGCTCCTTGTCCACAGTTACTCCTTCCGTAGCCCCACCATCATGCACAGAGGAGTCCCCAGAATTTTTATGACCACAGTGCTGCTTACATGCTGCTGGAGGATGCACAGCTATTTGAAAGCTCCAATGTTGGTTCCCAGGTGGAGGAAGGGAGTAACGTGAGCCTAGAGAGAGGGGGTGAAACAGAAGGACAAGAAACTGGCAGTCATGTTTCCCAAGCTGCAGCATACTACCAAGTTTGCTCCAGTGAGGAGGGAGGGGATGATGAGGTCATTGACCGTACTTGTGTGCCTGAGAGAAGAGAGGAGGAAAGTGAGGAGGAGGAGGTACAACTCCAATGAGGCAGGATGTCCTCCAGGGGTCAGCTTAAGGGCAGCCACCCTATTGTGTTACACCGCAGAGCTTTGCAGGTGCAGGGCACTGCTGACTCCCCGCTTTTAAAAGTTCCTTGGTGTGGGCCTTTTTCGACACGTGTGCACCAGATCGCACCGTTGCTGTTTACAACCTATGTCTGAAGCGGATCAAGCGTGGCCAGAACAGCAGCCGCTTGGGCACCACATGCCAAGATATGAGGACCTGCCATACAGTCCATTGGCAGCAGCACCTGAAAGACACACTTAATAAAAAAAAGTCAGACTTCTCCTTGCTCCCCATATGGGATCTCAAACCCTGCTATACCTCCAGTCCTCTCAAAAACCTGCACTGAGAGGAATGAAGGTATAGCAATAGGTGTCACAAGTACTTGCAGCCAATCTGCTAGCAGTACACCACCAGGTGATTTCAGCAGGCAAATTTCCCTACTCCAGATGCTGAACCATAAAAATAAATTCAGTCTTGGCCATCCACATGCACAGCATCTAAGTGCTAGCTTGGCCAAGTTGCTAGCACTGCAAGTGTTGCCTTTTCAGCTGGTAGACTCAGCCCCCTTTTGTGGAATGTGCTGTACCACAGTGGCAGGTTCCAAAACACCATTTCTTTTCATGTAAGGCCATTCCGGCTCTCTACTGCCATGTGGAAGGCAATGTTTTGGCCTCGTTGGACAAGGCGGTCAGCAGTAAAGCTCATATAACCGCTGACTCATGGTCCAGCAGGCATGGGCAGGGACGTTATCTTTCCTTCACAGTGCACTGGGTAACTCTGCTGGCAGCTGGGAAGGATGCAGGACAGGGTTCAGTGTTGGAGCTTGTTACGCCACCACGTCTCCAAAAAGCTAGTGGTGATTCTGCCACAACATCTGTATGCTCCTCTCCCTCCTCTTCTTCAGAATTGTCCTCTGAACCAGCAGTGCTTCCTAAACGCTCAAGGGGTTACGCAAGCAGTCAGGCAAAAAGATGTCACACGGTGCTTGAGTTGGTCTGCCTAGGTGACAGGAGCCACACTGGGGCATAGATTCTGTCAGCTCTGCAGGGGCAACCTCAGAGGTGGTTGACTTCACACCAGCTTCAGCCAGGAATGGTTGTATGCGACAATGGCACCAACCTTCTCTCCACCCTGACAGGGACACTTGATCAATGTTCCATGTTTGCACACGTCCTGAATTTGGTGGTGCAGCGTTTCTTGACCAGATACCCAGGCTTACAAGATTTCCCGAGGCAGGCCAGAAAAGTCTCTGGTCATTTCCGCCAGTCATACAATGCCAGTGCTTGGCTGGCTGACATTCAAAGAGAATGAAACCTGCCCATCAACCACTTCATTTGTGACATGCCCACCAGGTGGAACTCAATGTTGGCAATACTGCAGCGGCTGCACACACAGCAGAGGGCCATCAATGAGTACCTGTGTGAGTATGGCACCAGGACAGCGTCAGGGGAGCTTGGCTTCTTTTTTGCCACGCCAGTGGCTACTGATCAAGGATGCATGCACTGTCCTGTCATCATTTGAGGAGGCCACAAGGATAGTGAGCAGCGACAATGCATGCCTCATCCCTACTGACTACCATCAAGGACATGTTTGAATTGTCCTGGGGCATGGGTACCCTACAATATTTAGGGATTCGCTTGGCCCCTTCTCTAAAACTGATGAACACATATAATTACCCATTTGAAAATCTATGTCACATTATATTTTTGTAATTGCTTACATACCCTAATAAAAACGTTTGTAAACAAAAAAAAAAAACGGAGAGAATACCCGATAGGGATATGTGTTTGAGTAGGTGGTTAGCTTTGTGGGGATTGAAAGGTTGCTCTTTTTTGAATAGATGGCTGACATTTTTTGTTGAAAAAAATTCAATGATTTTAAGTGGGCTGCTAGTTAGGAAGCCGTCTGATGTCTTTTTAATGAAGTTTTATCGGTTTATCGGACAAATGGGTTGCCAAAGGCATTTAGCTAGCATGCTGTCTGCTTTGTTCCCTTTCAGGTAGTATTTATGTTTGGACCGCCAAATTTACTTTTGAGAAGACAGCGCCAAGTCCAAGTCTCATTTGGTATTATTAAACAATGTCTGTTCAGGAACTGATTGAATTCCTGCATTAAAAGACCTCTGATGGTGGCCTTTCCCAGACTGAGTTGCAAGGTTACGCTACCAGAGTTTAGAGTAAAGTAATTCTTTCAGGGCTGAAGCAGAAGGAAAGGTCGCTAAGTAATTAGTTATTAATAAAAAGTCATTAATAGAATAGTAATTGCTTGAAGACACAGAGATCAGGTCATGGGCGGACCGCAAAATATTTATACCGAAGAGATGGAGTGGGAGTATGGGAGAAAACTGCTTATTACAGAAAAACATTTGATGGGGTGCCAAAAATTTCTATATACTTGCCTTGAGAGATAAAGTACATTTCCCCTCATACATAGGTTAGACCATGGTGGGCAAAGAGAATGTGGAAACGAATATGGGTTCATCATTATAGGCAGGGGGTTGATGAGGCAATTTAGCTCTTTTGTCTTTGGAGGGATGTAGGGTGAGGTTAGAGTTTTTGCACAATAGTAAGATACCTTGTGTATGGGAGGAAAGTACTTGGAGGAGATGGAAAAAAAGAGGAAGGGCTCATCTGAGTTCAAGGCATAGTCTGTAGCATTGGTGACTGATGTATTTTGAAATCTGCTCATATTGTCAGTAGGAATGACAGATTTCTTTGTGTCAAGAGAATTGATAGTTTTTTTTTTTTAGAAGCTAACAGGTACAAGGTTGTAAGGTAACAGCCCTTTTTCAGCTCACATCAGTTTTTATAGTGGAAGAGGGCATAAGCATAAGGCAGTGCAATGAGAGTGCTATAACCCTGGTCAGAGTTAAAACTGGAGGTGCAGGGCACAAACATTCACTCCTGCGGTTTACTTGGTCTTTTCTCTATCTGCTTCAACCTTGGTCTTGCGATTTCTGTGTGGCCGTGACGGACGGCAATTTGTTTAAGTCGCACTGGATGCTGGAAATGTCCTTAGGAAGTTTTACATAATTTTCAAGGGGTCAGTATGAATTTCTTGCTTATAGATGCCTAGAATTTACCAATGATGTTAACAACTGTTGAAATGTGAACTGAACCTTGTAATGCAAACCAAAATGCTTTCTACTGCCTCCTGTTATGAATATCTGAGAATTTCTTTCACTTATTTCTGTTCTGCTTTTTTGTTAACTTTTTAGATGAAACACCCACTCTGACTAATTATCGTTACCCCTGAAGAAGAGGTCAACTTTTTTACATACCTCGAAACGTTGGGTTTCTATGATTATTGGTTATTTACCTGTATCATTGCAATTGGTCAATTTTCCTTTACAATTGTATCTTCCCATTATACGCATCCATTTTTACTGTATATACGGTTAGGTCATGGTAATGTTTTTTAAGAAATGTTTAATGAATAAACTTTAATACTTTTATACAAAATTTAAAAATTTCCTACTATTTTCTACTTTACCAGAGGTGACCCCGCCATAAAGTCCCGTTAGAGGTATTGCACTCCGATAGGGGGTGCTTGTGTTTGGCAAACATGACACAGGTACACACTGCTAGAGTGTTCAAAAGTATAAGAGAGCTCAACATTTAGTGTACAGTGTGGTAAGCACCTGGTAGATGCTGTTTTTTTCTGCTTATACAAAGCAATATTAAGCTGCTGCCATCACAGCTACAACAGTGCACATGCATCCCCATATGCATTCTTTTACATTCTGATATGTTAAAGGGGTTGTAAACCCTCATGGTTTTTCACCTTAATGCATTCTATGCATTAAGGTGAAAAACCTTTTTTAGTGCTTCAGCCCACCAGCCCCCCCCCCCCCCGTTTTACTTACCTGGACGCTGTCATCCTCCATCCGGGAACGAGCACACCATCTGTAGCTGGTGTCTCATGTCCCGATTGGATAGATTGATAGCAGCGCAGCCATTGGCTTCCACTGTTGTCAAACAAATCCAATGACGTGGCGCCAGGGGCGGGGTTGAGTCCTGCATTCTGTGTGAATGGACACAGATTTGAGACTTGGGAACGCGCCTGCATGGGTGTCCACCAAGGAGAGTGCTTCTCCAATGTGGACACTCGATGTGGGGAGGAGACACCAGCGCCGCCGTGGGTCCCCAGAAGAAGGAGGTTTGGGGCCAGTCCGTGCAAAATGAACTGCACAGTGGAGGTAAGTATGACATGTTTGTTAATTAAAAAAAAAACGAGGGTTTACAACCCCTTTAGGGCCCATTCAGCTGTGTTATAATGCAGCTGTTGGTGTGTGGCCGCAGTGCAGTGTGATGTAGTGGATTGCATTGCACCATGTTGAGCTTAAAAAGTACTGCATGTCAAACTTTTTGTCAGTGCACACCGCCACACTGCACAGGTATGAACTGAGCCAATTGTAAACAAGGCGTGAACTGGCCCTTAAAAAAACGCTATTGAACAAAATTTTTATTTTATTGTCACTTTTTTAAAAAAATGTCCAATATTATACATATGCACAGTATTATTAAATTGTAACTTGTGAATTTCGTTTTAAGTTTTCAAGTAATTCCTTCACTTATCTTTACCTCATTCCTACTGAGAAGCAATTTTCTAGAATGTTGTGTATACTTCTATCGCACAGCCATTTGCCTTTAATCTTTCAAAATCTTTAATCTTACTAAATCAGTTGAATTCATTGCTATTTAATAGGGAAGTAGCTCTTTTTATTTAGAGGTTTTGTAGGCATGATGCCACAGTTACAGGACACCTTTAGATAAGCAAATAATCAAAGCACTGATATATGTGGCTATATTTAAAAATAGTGAAAATGCTTTATGAGCGGCTCATTGTCCAGTTGCTAACATATATTAGATTGCAGTCTAGTAAGAAATAATCTAAACATCAAACTGAAAGTTTTTAAGCTTTATACCACAAACACATATAATCCCTTTCATGACTAAGCCTATTTCTGACATTTGGTGTTTACAAGTTAAAATCCGTATTTTTTGCTAGAAAATTACTTAGAGCCCCCAAACATTATATATATTTTTTAGCAGAGAATCTAGAGAATAAAATGGCGATTGTTGCAATATTTTATGTCACACGGTATTTGTTCAGCGGTGTTTTAACCACTTCCCGACCGGCACATGCCGATGTTCGTTGGCAGAATGGCACGGCTGGGCAAATAGGCGTACCTGTAAGCCAGCTGTAGTATTTACAAGTTAGTGTAATGCGTCCTCTGCACAGTGTGCACCTAAAGCTACCTGAAGAAAATTAGTGGTGTTCTTCTGATCCTATTAGTACAGTACCGCAGGCAGCTGCAGTATTTACAAGTTAGTGTAGTGCGTCCTGTGAACAGTGTGCACCTAAAGCTACCTGAAGAAAATTAGTGGTGTTCTTCTGATCCTACTAGTACAGTACCACAGGCAGCTGTAGTATTTACAAGTTAGTGTAGTGCGTCCTCTGCACAGTGTGCACCTAAAGCTACCTGAAGAAAATTAGTGGTGTTCTTCTGATCCTATTAGTACAGTACCGCAGGCAGCTGCAGTATTTACAAGTTAGTGTACTGCGTCCTCTGCACAGTGTGCACCTAAAGCTACCTGAAGAATATTAGGTGTGTCACAGCCAAGTACTTGGGGGCAATCTGCTATCGGTACACCGACGTCAGATTGTACCAGGCAAATTACCCTGCCCCAGCTGCTGCACCTCCGAAAGAAGTTCGCTCCCAGCCATCCACATGCCCAGAGGTTGAATGAATGCTTGGCTAAATTGCTAGCACTTCAACTGCCGCCTTTTCAGTTGGTAGACTCTGCCCCCTTTAGTGAGTTTGTGGAATGTGAGGTTCCTCAGTGGCAGGTTCCCAAACGCCACTTTTTCTCACGGAAGGCGATTCCGGCTCTCTACCGGCATGTTTAAGGCAATGTCTTGGCCTCGCTGGACAGGGCGGTCAGCGGTAAGGTGCATAGTACCGCTGACTCATGGTCCAGCAGGCATGGACAGGGACGTTACCTATTTTTCACCGCGCACTGGGTGACTCTTCTGGCAGCTAGGAAGGATGCAAGACAGGGTGCAGTAGTGTTGGAAGTTGTTCTGCCCCCACGCCTCCAAAATACTACTAGTGGTGATTCTGCCACACCTCTCTCCTCCACCCCCTCCTCTTTTTCTTCCTCCATGGCCTCTTCCTGTGCTGATTTGACTTCGGAACCAGCGGTGCTCCGTAGGCATTCAAGGGGCTACGCAAGCACGCAGGCCAAAAGATGCCATGTGGTGCTTGAGTTGGTGTGCTTGGGGGACAGGAGCCACACTAGGGCAGAGATTCTGTCAGCTCTGCAAGGGCAGGTTCAGAGGTGGTTGATGCCACGCCAGCTTAAGGCAGGTATGGTGGTTTGCGACAATGGCACCAACCTCCTTTCCGCCCTCCGACAGGGACAACTGACCCATGTGCCCTGTTTGGCTCATGTCCTTAACTTGGTGGTGCAGTGGTTCTTGGGCAGGTACCCGGGCTTACAGGATGTCCTGAGGCAGGCCAGGAAAGTCTGTGTGCATTTGCGCAGGTCATATAATGCCAGTGCTCGGCTGGCTGACCTCCAAAAGGAATTTAACCTGCCCAAGAACCGCCTAATCTGTGACATGCCCACCAGGTGGAACTCAACGTTGGCCATGCTGCAGCGGCTGCACACACAGCAGAGGGCCATCAATGAGTACCTGTGCGACTATGGCACCAGGACAGGGTCAGGGGAGCTTGTTTTTTTTCCCCACGCCAGTGGGCCATGATCAGGGATGCATGCACTGTCCTGTCACCATTTGAGGAGGCCACGAGGATGGTGAGCAGTGACAGTGCATGCATCAGTGACACTGTCCCCCTTGTCTACCTGCTGGAGCACGTGCTGCGTGGAATAATGGACAGGGCACTTGTGGCAGAACAAAGGCAGGAAGAGGAGGACTTCCTTAGCTCTCAAGGGCCCCTTTATCCAGACAGTGTTCCTGCATGCCCACTGATCACACAGGAAGAGGACGAGGAGGAGGAAGAGGAGGATTTTGTCAGCATGGGGGTGGAGCCTGGCACTCAGCATCAGCAGCAGTCTTTAAGGGATCATTTACAGTCCCAAGAAACCCATGGACTTGTACGTGCCTGGGAGGAGGTGGCTGCGGATCATGTCATCCTTAGTGACCCAGAGGACTCTGGACCGAATGCCTCAGCAAACCTACGCTGCATGGCCTCCCTGATCCTGCAAAGCCTGCAGAAGGATCCTCGTATTCGTGGTATCAAGGAGAGGGATCAATACTGGCTGGCAACCCTCCTTGATCCACGTTACAAGGATAAGGTTGCGGACCTTATCTTGCCGTCACAGAGGGAGCAGAGGATGAAATATCTTCGGGAGGCCTTGCAGAAAGGTCTGTGCAACGCGTTCCCAGAGACTGGGAGGTTACAAACTCCTTTTCCTGGACAACGTGTTGCTGAGGCTTCGGTCAGTCAAAGAAGGAGTGGTAGAGAAGGTGGTCGTCTGACCGATGCGTTCAGACAAATTTTTAGTCCGCAGCCCCAAGGTATGATCGGTTCCAGCAACCATCGCCAGCATCTGTTTTACATGGTGCAGGAATACCTAGGGGCAAGATCTGACTTGGACACCTTTCCCACCGAAAATCCTCTGGGTTACTGGGTCTTGAGGATGGATCACTGGCCAGAGCTTGCACAGTATGCAATTGAGCTACTGGCCTGTCCTGCATCCATCGTTCTTTCGGAACGCACATTCAGTGCTGCTGGAGGTTTTGTAACCGATCACAGGGTGCGCCTGTCCAACGACTCGGTTGATCGACTGACCTTCATAAAAATGAATCAGTCATGGATCACCACCAGCTACCAAGCACCTGATGCTGATGTAACCGAATAATTTTTTTGAAATGTCAGATCCCTTCAGGACTGCCTATGCTGATGCTGAGTGACTATCCTGTTATGCTGAGTGACTATCCTCTTCCTCCTCAATGATCATGCTGATAGCTTGTAAGAATATTTTTGGCTCTGGGCGCGGCCACCAGTGGCTAAGGCCCAATTTTTCAGCCCCTGTTTAACAGGGGCGTGTAATTACAATTTTTGATGCAATATTTTGCAAGGAGGGTTCGTTGCTGCACTCAACTAGAGTATTTGTGAGGGGTTGCAGTGTTGTGGCACCAGCACCAGTGCCTAAGGCCCAATTTTTCAGCCCCTGTTTAACAGGGGTGTGTAATTACAATTTTTGATGCAATATTTTGCAGGAGGGCTCATTTCTGGGCTCCAACTAGAGTATCTGTGAGGGGTTGCAGTGTTGTGGCACCAGTCCCTAAGGCCCATTTTTTCTGCCCCTGTTCAACAGGGTCATGTAATTACAATTTTTGATCTAATATTTCACAGCAGGGCCAGTTTCTGCGCCCACCAAGAGTAACTGTGAGGACTTAGTGTTGTGGCAACACCACCACCACCAAAGGCCCAATTTTTCTGCCCCTGTTCAACAGGTGCATGTAATTACAATTCTTGATCTAATATTTCACAGCAGGGCCTGTTTCTGCGCCCACCAAGAGTAACTGTGAGGACTTACAGTGTTATGGCACCAGCACCACCACCACCACCACCACCAAAAAAACAATTTTTCTGACTCTGTTCAACAGGGGCATGAAATTACAATTCTTGATCTAATATTCCACAGCAGAGCCCGTTCCTGCGCCCACCAAGAGTAACTGTGAGGGCTTACAGTGTTGTGGCAACACCAATACCTAAGGCCCCAATTTCTGCAGAGTATATAGGGCAGGCCCCTACTTTCAAACATCCAACTTACAAACGACTCCTACTTGCAAACGGAAAGAGACAACAGGATGTGAGATGAAATCTACCCTTAGGAAGGGAAATTCTCTCCTGTAAGAGTTAATATGGGAAAAAGATGTCTCCTTTCCATTGATGCTTTATCATCAATCCTTGTTTTACTAAAAACCCCAAATTGTCAAAAAACATTTGTCATTGGGACAGAAAGTGAGGTAAAATCTTCTGAAGAGGTGCACAGACAGCAAAACAAATGTCACAGGGGTGATAACCCTTCCCCATGTTTTCCAAAAAGCTTAAAAATAGATTTTTTGGCTGGAGCTACACTTTAAAAATGTACCAGTTCAAAATTACAAACAGATTCTACTTAACAACAAACCTACAGTCCCTGTCTTGTTTGCACCGCCTGTATACTGCTGTTCAGAAGGCCTGGGGCCCCACGCCTTTCCTTTTTTGAATTTGGGTGCGGGATTCCCCTTACTATCCATACAAGACCCAAAGGGCCTGGCAATGAACTTACCCATGCCGTTTGTCTCACTGATTTTCATCCATATTGCCGGGACCGGACATTACATTAAAGCTGTAAGCAGTTTTAAATGACTTTTATTACTTTAAAAATGTAATTTTGTGCAGGGACTGTTCTAAGCACGGGAAACACACATCACTTTACAGGCATACTATAGACACCCACCAGGTACGATATTTAAAGGAATATTTCACTTTTTTTTTTCACTTTAAGCATCAATAAAATCACTGCTCCCGAAAAAACGTCCGTTTTTAAAACTTTTATTTGCATTGATACATGTCCCCTGGGGCAGGACCCGGGTCCCCAAACCCTTTTTAGGACAATACCATGCAAATTAGGCTTTAAAATTAGTACTTTTAATTTCGAACGTTCGAGTCCCACTTCAATGGAGTTTTAACGTTCGTGCAAATTTTCGGTCCGTTCGCAGGTTCTGGTGCAAACCGAACCGTGGGGTGTTCGGCTCATCCCTACTCACAGGTACCACATCAATGCATCCTCATTATCTCCTTTACTGAATTATTACTCAGATTATTAGATAACAGTGCCTCTACATCATATGGCAGAAGTTTTAATGCTGTCATTTCAACATTACCAGTGAGCTCCTACAATGCAAATTATTTAATGTTAACCAAGTACAGCATATGTCAAGAGGAGAAAATACACAGGGACACTGCTACTCAAGTGACAAGTAGCTCCCCTCCTCCAGCAGCATTACGTGGGAATACAGCTGGGGCTGGAACTGTCTATCTTCCAAGTCCATGGTCACCAGCCTGTTTAATGCCCCAGGGAAACTCAGTCTTCCATTATTTGCCATGGTAGCCTTCATCTCCTCCCAGTGAACTGAAGGGACAAGGGTGAAGAACAAACACAGGCTACTCTGGTCACATCTCTTCCCAATCTGGACCCCTTGGCCTCTTTCTGCACGGTCTCGCCAATCCAGTAAACACGCTAACTGAAGAAATGGCTGCACTCCCAGATCTATCAAAATTCTTATTTAATGAACGAACCTCCCAAGTGTTACAAACAGTTCAAATGGTAGACGCGTTTCACACACTAACAGGTGCGCGTATTCATTACAAAGATAGGTCAGCATTGTTTTCCTTATATACACCTATCTAATATAGCAACAGGTGATACAGATCATTAAATTGCAGACTTCTTTTTAGCCACATGGGATTCACATAAACATTAATAAGAAAGAGAAAGACATAGACATATAAACTTGCACATATTTGAATATCTATTTAAAAATAAAATTGATAGTAGTAATAAAGATATACCAATATAGGCAATTCATGTGCTATTAGAAAACAGGAAACAATGTGTACATATGGAACATGTATAAAAAGTGTATATATAAATGTGTATATAGAAAAGAGAAAGCATATCAAATTTAAAAACATTGTAACCTATTTGTATCCCAATGGTTAAAGATAAATGTATATTTACTATACTTCATTAAACCTGTGTAAATATATATGTAAATACATATGTATTATTATAGCTAACCCCACAATAAAAACATTGATCACAAATATGGGGAAGCTATCAAGCTATAAAGATGGAAAAAGGAGGAGTATAGGACAAGACAAAAAAGACCAAATCAATTGACGGTATATGGTTCATACAGAGTGAGGACAACCATTGGTTATCTGTTCCTTATGACCTCAGTAACCTGGTCGATCTTAACTGGATAGATAAATTAAAAATTTATACATATATGGAACAATGTGGGCGGTAAAAATACGGCCCAAATTTAATATAGTCCCTATGCCTTCTGTAACCTATAAGAGAAACTCATATAAAATATATGAGTTTTTCTTATAGATTACAGTGTTGATCGCATGCGGAGGCGAGCCGAGGCGGGCACCCGTGATTTCATTAGGCTTCCTGTCTCACGTGGCGCAGCGAGTTCTTTTATTTGGATATCCAGTAAACATGCTGTTGTGATTCTTCTTCTTTGGGTTTAAATAACAAATGCTTGATTCTCAAAGCTTCTGTACAATGTACAAATCACATGCTGTACCTTGGCGTCCCTACTAACCCAGTGGTTCTTGGGAAAGGTACAGTAGTAGTGCCTGTAACCCCCCCCCCACACACACACACACACACACACACACACACACACACACACACACACTGCATTGTTGGCCCTGAGATCACTTCTTAAATTCTAATTCCAGAGAATTGTTTTGATAGTTTTGCAACAAGGGAGGTGGGTTTTCCAGTTTTTGTTCCCATGTGGTAAATTTCCACACATTTTCTGCCGTTCTACAAATGCTAGTTGCTTGGCTGTTTTTGCTGACCCACTGAAACACTTTCAAACACTGTCCTGAACAAGTAAACAGATCAGGAAGCTTGAAAATTTTTCAGAAGCCCTTATGTGCATTCTTGCACTGTCAATGATTCAAAGTTTTCAGAGAGTCGGGAAACAGCCGGCAAACTAGCATTTCAGGAGAGCTTAGCAGTGGCAACCTCCATGGTTTTCATATGACAGATTTAATTTAAAGACTGGTGTACATACATTTTGTCAAAAGAAAGGGAATGAATGCTAATCAGTCGCAGACTCAAAGAATATTTCCATCATGTTTAATGTCTCCACGGGAAAAGATTGCACTTATTCTTTTACCAATTCCAGTTAGTGATGGCAAGGGCACCTTGCTGATTATTGCAAGAGGGTGGCTGATTTGAGCTTCCCTTGAGATAATCAAGGGTGGGCTTAAGGTGTAAGCAATAATAAGCATTCGTGAGAGAAAGAAGTGCTTGTTGCCGCAGAGATTGGGTCATATGGGCAACATTGCATAAACATGATGCATGGGATTTTTACTATAATTACCAATTACAGTAGTAGAATATAACACATAGTAATGATGTAGTCTAGTCAACTTGTTATAATCTAATGGTTAAATCCTATTTTGCCTGTGCAGATCATTTTACTTCATATACAGGTAAATGACCCAAACTAATCACATCTCATATTTGCATATTGGATTTTCTTATATCATATGAAAATGTATTCTTTCCCTGTGGCCTGTCTGCTATTCTTGTAGAAGCTTCAGTCTGCCCACTGTTGATGAAGCAGAGGATGTCTACAGCAGAATTACATGTAAACACCCCCCCTCCTCCTTCTTGAAAAAAAGGGGTAACATAATAATGACATATTTATGATGTGCTAGCATTAATATGCATCTGAACAAATGCACTCCTACCCTTTACTGTATTCTAAAGGTGGTCACTTGTGTACTAGGAGGCTCAAAGCAAGCTAATGTTTTGCTACTATGGTCGGTGTCACACTTGAGATTCTGTCCCTGGACAAAACTCACTAGGGACAGCATTGCAAAAAGTCCACCCACCGTCTCCAATGGAGTTGCTCCTTTGCTTGCCGAGCAAACAAGATGAGCTCCATTACTGTTGATCTGAAAGCCTTTATACATGATAAACAGCTGCCACTCAAACTGGCAATTTTCCCACTGGTATTGTGGAGGAACAGTTCCCCTAGGTGCAACTGTCCGTTATACCTAGGTAAAGTGACAGTTGTCTCTCAGTGATACCAATAGCAGAATTACCAGTGTAAGTGGCAGCGGATATCCCACACAAGAGCTTTTATATTGAAGAAGCCAAATAACTGTCTACTCAAGCTACCTGACAGATGGCTTTGAAAGGTTTCCAACAAATCTCAATAAAAAAACAGCTGGTGATACCTGTTAAAGCTCTACCACATGTTTTTACTTCAAGGTGTGATTTAACCAGTCAAGCATCTGACTTTCAAGGCCAACTGATATTAAGCATGGGGTGTTTGCAGTAGTTGTGGTAGGACTATATCTCTGTGTACGTCTACTGTATCTGCTTGATCTGAAAATCAAACAGATCAAATCTGGTCACCTACAATTGGGAAGCTCTATGTGAATTGATAAACAAGAGTCTAAAAAGAAAAAAAACTAGGAGCAGGCAGGTTTTGTTATTGTAGAAGAGACAATTTCTTTTGCAACACAATAAACCTACCTGCCCCCTCACATTCTTCTGTGGAATGTACACTGAGCTGTGCATGCGCAGCTTTGGCACAGTGCCTATGTACCAATATGACTCCACTCCTGTGCATGTACAGGAGTAAGGTCGTCCTGCACCAAACAAGATGACCAAACACCAGCACACAGAGGAAGTGGGGGAGAAGATGCTAGAACCGGTGAGGGACCTTGCAGGAATTTGACTGTTGAAGCAGAGGTATGTATGCATTGGACTGTTGAAGCAGAGGTAAGTATTTTGGAAATTGGATCCACTTTCATGCTCAATTATAGCAATTGTTGTTGTTATTGCCTTCTGTGTTCTGTTTGGGAGATTTCCCCCTACTTTCTATCTGGACATGAAGTGACAGGAAACCTATGGAGGTCTTTACAGCGCTCCTGAATGTAAATGTAATAAACAGCCAAAACAAATTATATCAGTACACCACTTGAATAAAAGAATATAGTAAAGTATTATCTTTCTTAACATAACTATAAATATACATAAGCATTCATTTTACACATTTGTTAAGGGCCCTTCATTTCCTGAAGCTAAGGCCTGGCAAACCTCCTCTTGGTCCACAATCCTATTTGGTCAGTGAGGCCATGATAGTTCCTGACTAACTGTGAGGCATGGGGAAAGGGGCCTCAACTTATCTATTGAAGCTAAAGATCACATTTTCTAAATGTGATCTAAATAAAATGCAGAAAGCTTTGGGGGGCTCCTAGGGCATGGCAAAGTATTTGAAAGTATGTACAGGCAGTTCTTTCTGCCTTTCAAGCCTGCAAAAATTGAGGTAGGTTTAACATGAAGATAGCTTCTCTTTAATGCATATTACTTTTCTTTTTATAAACATGATAATATGTGATGATTATGACTATCATTATTATAAGAAACAGTAAAAATAGTAGTAAATAATACATTTCATTACTATCAATCTATGATTCCTTCTCCAGCTTCTCCTCTTACCTTGCAGCCTTCACAAGTGATGACACCGTAGTGAATTCCTGAAGATTTATCTCCACAAATTTTGCATGGTATCACTTCAATTTGTGCTGAAAAATAGAGAAGAGACAGCTCAGCTGACAGAGCATTTTCTTATTTAGCTTCCCCTATCCTGGTCAATGACTAAAGCAGCAGAGTTAGATGATTAAAAAGCAAATGCAACATTTATTATTTTGAAGTGGCAAAGGGATCTTAGTTTTAAGCTCCTCTTCAAATACATAATTTAATAGCAATATCCAATATTTGCCTGCTCTAAGACCCAGCACAAATATTTTCCTAATCCCTCTACAATTAAAGTAAACATGTAATGCAACTTTACGTGTATTTTTGATGTTAATGCTTTGCTC